>NW_025778143.1:0-23612 GCF_021130785.1 Homalodisca vitripennis
CAAAGGATCTTACGTAGAACTCAACAAGTGTTGTGAGTAGACCTCCCGCGCGTTGAGCGCTAACATGGGCTCTTAATGGAGTTATTTTATAACACTGGCTCTTATGGCGAATAATTTTTAGCATTGTCTCTTATGGGAAAAGAATACCATTTTCGGTGTTTTCCTAACCACAGACTTCCCTTTTTCCAGCGACTTATCTGCAACCTGTATAGACTTTCCTGTTATGTCGAGGCACACCTCTGACTTTCCGTACTGCTTAAACCACCCGTCCACAGGTCCCCGTGTCGACGCCTATTGACACTCACCTTTTTGAGTACCTGAGAGTCTTAACACCCGCACCCGACGTATCTGATGGCTCCTACCGGAGTCCGACACTATCCTACTACCCCCCGTACTCGGAGCCTGGCGTAACGCCTATACCCGGATTTTGACCGCCTAACCTTTACCGGCCATGCACGAACATATTCCGTCACCCATCTTTTCGAGTACCGGAGTGTATGAAAAACTGCACCCACATTTCTAACGGCCCCTGCCCAAACATTTCAAATGCCTCCAATACTTAGGGCTCTTAACCACATATATTGTCCCACACTGTTATTTTATAAACACTCCACTCCAGGACCTAGCCGCCCATCTATACCCACCGTCTCTTACAGACCCACACCTGAACAGTCCCTCACAGGGTTTCCAACTTATACCCAAATCGGTACTCTGACCGCCGTACCTCTTATCCTGAATGTCGACATACAAAAAATTTTAACCGTGTGCTTTCACCCTGCCGAGACCCTACACCTTTCGATTGCCTCCAGTACTCCTTAGCCGAGCGTATCGCTCTTACCCGAATTTTTGACCAATTTACAGTCCAATTTACCACATAAGCCTGCAATCGCCCGTCTCCTGACCTGCAACCTGCATTTTCTAATGGTCGCTACAGAAACCTCACACTACCCTATTACCTCTCATACCTTGGCTCTTAACCACGGATATTGCACATACTACGATTTCTAACTCCCCGACCTTTACATGTGTATACGCCTACAGCCTCCCACCTCTCTCGTGTACCCAAGCGTCTTCGGCCCTCATCCGCACCCTGCCAGGGCCCCATACTTTCCACTCCTAGTCAGGCGTAATCGGCCTATACCCAGATTTTTACCATTTTACCGACCAATGTATCGAGTAGGACTACAATCGTCCGTCTCCCTGACCATGCTAAGACCTACGTTTCTAACGGATCCTGTAGAGGCTTCACACTTTCCTATTGTCTCCCATACCTCGGCTCTTAACCACGGATATTGCACATACTAAGATTTCTAACTCCCCGACCTTTACGCGTTGTATACGCCTATAGCCTCCCACCTCTCTCGTGTACCCAAGCGTCGTTCGGCCCCTCATCTGCACCCTGCTGAGGCCCCACACTTTCCACTCCTAGTCAGCATAAAGCCTATACCCAGATTTTTTTACATTTTAACCGACCAATGTAACCACATAGGCCTGCAATAGCCCGTCTCCTGGACATGCTAAGACCTACTTTTCTAACGGATCCTGCAGAGGCTTCACACTTTCCTATTGTCTCCCATACCTCGGCTCTTAACTACGGATATTGCACATACTATGATTTCTAACTCCCCGACCTTTACGCGTGTATGCGCCTATAGCCTCCATCTCTCTCGTGTACCCCTAGCGTCTTCAGGCTCTCACCCTCACACTGACGGGGACAAACACTTTCCAATTGCCTCCCGTACTCCTACCCAGAGGTATCACCCATACCCAATTTAGACCACCTACACATTACCGACTAGTATCCACAAAGTCCAACAGGCATCCATATAATATGTCGTACACCACGTCTCTTAGCCCTTACACATACTCCACGACTCCACACTCACTACGCGTAGCGTCACATTCGAAAAATTGTCTTCCCACCATTAATACCCTGTACTGGTTCTCACACATATAGTTAACACCTTTACCGTATTAATCTCCATATACGAGTATTTACCGAGCATATCGCAACAATCTTAGTTAGCCTTACCTTCGTAGGGTTCAAACTTGCATTTTCGTTCAATTTCTAAACATACTGAGGTCCCCATTATAAAACACCAGGCCTAACACGGCACTCTCATTTTACTGACAAATATTCATACATTACCTGAAAGTGTAATGCAAATATTTACCGAGTACTTTCCCAACAGGATATTCTCATCCCGAGGTCCTAGTCTCAAGCTAACAGCTTATAACACGAGGCGTACCTTCTGAGCGACTACTATTTGCCGATCAATGCCCGTGCATATGTTTCAATACCTGGACACCTAATGTCTACGAAGTACTTCATATACTCTTATCCCACGCAACCCATCACGGGACCCTAATTTCTGTTACCTTTCACTTGGATGTCTATCACTTCATTCCGGGACCCAACTCTCAAGCAGACTTAAACGGTAATTAAAAGAACCGTATTTCATTATTAACAAAGCACCATACATTTATTTCAACTACTGCTTAGACATTTAGTTTCCATATTAATCAAGTATTTTGTTTTCACTTAACCCACGCCTCCCTTTACGGCACTCCAACTTTTTACCACATTAAATCCACCATCACTTTCTAACGGCCAGGCTCTCATTTTCATAATATCAAGCGAGCGTAGCTTAATACGGAGTTACCATCCCATACAATTTAAGCTTTACCGTGTGTAATTATATATGTCGCTTATACTTGGACATCTAAAGACCCATCATACCTCACTCTGGTTTCCTAGCTGTTCCCTTACTTTAATTTATTTATAAAGAGACGCATGACAGAGGTATTAGTCCAATCGTCTCGAGACCGCGTTATAACTAATGTTTATATTATAATCTATACTAGCACTTTATGAAATCTCGGACCACAGTGACTTACCCATTGCACCGGCTCCATGACACTGCTCGTAACGGACAGTTTGCGGTTTGCGGTTACCTGCATCCTCGGACTCTGATAATTCATTCTCTACAACTAATAACTATTATAACATCTTCAGTACAGCACGGGATAATCTGCCATCCTGAATACAGTCGGAATAATACATAGGTACTGCAATTCGGTGTGTAATAAGTTTTAATTTTTCTCCGAGTGTGATGTAAAGAGCTTTAAACTTATTTATAGTCTATTTTCAAAAACGTATACCGCTTCGTATACTTTGAATTTAGTTAATCATACCGGACGCAATGATTGAGGTTTGCGGTTACATGTAAAAACCCAGACGAGTAACGGTACAAGCTGCAACCGCAAATTTTAAGAGACCTCATTGGTCGGAATAAACGCGTCTCTGATTGGGTCTAAAATAGCCGCCAAGCACTCTGATTGGTCGGTGTTCTACACAGTCGGCAGATGATTTCCCCGTCTCGTCAGTCTGGAGGTGGACGTCAAAGAGGTAAGACCTATGTCGCTCTGTTTCCTTGATATTGCACAACATAATATCGATATCAAGACAAGAAAACCTCGCTAATTACTAATATAAAATAAATAAAACATTGCTTACCTACCTAGTTACCCAGAATATTATTTTTTAATATATTACTGCTGCAATGGAATCTCAGCCTATTGAAGTGGTCCCAGAGCTCTCATTGGACGGCTCCCTATAATAGCGGCAACATTCTTCTCTCTCGTTAGTTTTTCAGTGGACGTCAAAGAGGCAGGACGTGTGTTGAGTGCTCTGCTCAGTGTTATCGAGTGGTTTAATTTTAAATGCTATATTGACGCTTTCTTAGAAGTGAGTCAGCGGTGTTAGTGTGTTTTATATTTATTAAGTGCTTTTTTAACTATCATAGTAATTTTATAAAAGTAAATTAGCTTATAGGAGTTTTATTACATTTTCAATTTATTTAAGTGCTTGTACTTTATTTAGCGATCACAGACATTAAACTCCTTTACACTGTTGTGTTTTTAAAGTGTTTATAATATTGCTTCTTTAAATCTAATACAGTGTTATTGTGTTTTTCTGAAAGTGAACAAGTTGATTCGTTGTGTTACTGTGTTTGTATCGTAGTGACAAACCCAATCATAGATTTCGTTCATTTATTTGTGTGTCGTATTTATAATCAAGTTTTGTGTAATTTAATTTCGGTTATTACATCATACCACAGTGCACTGTAAAAAAAGTTTTACTTCGCATGCGCAGCTCCTACACTTATTTAAGCGCGTAACGTTGTCATTCTTGTCATTCTTAGACGTGACGTATCAGGCTTGTATCAAAGCTGCTTGCTGTATTATTTTAGAGCTAATTACATACAACATGGATCCCGTAAAAGTTTTGCATACCGGTGAAACCTACTGTAGAAGGTTTAGAACATATGGGTCAGAAACAGTTTTCAAGTTTAACCCAGTACCCAAAGGAGTGTCCGAACTTGATTGGATTAAAAAGGGTTTTGGGAGTATTGTCGAAAAGGCGAAAGCCGGTACTACCGAATATGACTACCTAGGCTTCACTTTAGATTCTCTGAATTTTAGGACCAAAGATTCTTCGGATATATCGCTTATAGACCTGCAAAATCAAGTTCACGGGGATATAATTTGGGATATATTTGGAAAACTTATCCAAAGTTAATTCGGATTCGATTAAGTCCATAGGGACACATTTAGAGTTAAGTGCACCCGCACCAATATTCCAGTAGGCAGTGGTGGCCCCAGAAGACCTGGTTTTTATAATAACTTTGAAGAAGAATGTAAAGCACGTAGAGGTATCGTAGTCATTAAGAATAGCGATAATCTGTGTCTGCCCCGAGCTATAGTGGTAGCAAAAGCCTATGCCAAAAAAGATCCTCAATTCAAGGCTATACGTGAAGACAAGGTTAAGCGACAAACTCTTAGAGCCCAAAAATTGATGACCAAAGCCGGGGTCCACAATTTCAGAACAGGGAGCTGGGATCCCCGAACTTTCAAAATTTCAAGACCACCTCAAAAAGTACAACATTACAGTTTATAATTACGATAATAAGGGTCGAGATGTGTATTTTTCAGGTAGTAACGATGATGCTTTGTACAATAATTAACTTGCTGTATCATAACCATCACTACAACGTAAATCACATCCCTCACCGCAGCCTTTTCATGCCATTTTTTCTGCGAAGCATGCCATGTCCCTTACGACCACAAAGGTGACACACAGGTGTTCAAATATCTGTCCTGCGTGTCAGACCCTATCTCCACCGTGTAAAGAGGAGCATGGGGGAATTTTGTGCCCTGACTGTAACATGACCATGAAAAATCAGAACTGTTTTGCGGCTCATAAGAGTGAACGTTGTAAGTCCGTAAAAAAAATGCTTACAGTGCCAAAGACTTGTGTTTTTGAACAACCGTAAATCAAAAACATGTGTGCGGTGAAGTCTTTTGCAAAATCTGTAACGAATTCATGCCCCCAAACCATCAATGTTACATGCGGGTCGACACAACAAACCAAAAACCAAAGACTTTCTTTTCATTTTCTTTGATTTAGAGACCCGTCAAGATGAAATTTTAACGGAAGAATCTAGAGTTCATAAAGTTAACCTTTGTGTTTCTCAACAATTTTGGTTGGAAATGTATTGATGGTAAATCTTGTGAAATGTGCAAAGACCGAACAAAGATCTTTGATAGTGATCCTGTGAATCAATTTATTGAATTAACGTAATGGAGGAGAGAAAAAAATTCAGAAATATATGTGTAATGGCTCATAACGGTCAGGGTTTTGATTTTCAATTTCTGTTAAAGTACGTTCTCGAACAAACAAAATTCACTCCAGAGCTAATTATGCGTGGCACTAAAGTCATTCTTATGGAACTGGATAACGTCAGATTTATCGATTCGCTAAATTATTTTCCCCATGGCCCTCTCTGCACTACCCAAAGCCTTTGGATCTACCCCCAGAGAAGAAGAAGGGTTACTTCCCTCATCTTTTTCAACACTTTGGCAAACCAAAATTATGTAGGCCCCATACCACCCAAGAGTACTATTGCCCTGAATCAATGTTTGAAAAGACTTACAAAGATTTTGAAAATTGGCACAACGACCAACTTAACCAAAATGTAGTTTTTGACTTTCAAAAAGAGTTGGTCGAGTACTGTATCTCCGATGTGGAGATACTGGCGCAAGCGTGTATTAAGTTTAGAAACATTTTTTTGAAAGATATGTAATGTAGATCCGTTCATGGAAGCCGTCACCATTGCCAGCGCCTGTAATCTGGTTTTTAGACGGAATTTCTTAAAACCCAACACTATTGGCCTTGTTCCTAAAAACGGATACCGTATGGTTGATAAACCAATCGCCTATTGCTTTACAAATGGCTGAGCTGGGAGGAAGAACAGCGTAGTGTCCGCATTCAGCATGCGGGGAGGGACAGAGAAGTTAAAATCGAGGGATTAAAAGTAGACGGTTTTGACGGAGAACGAATCTATGAATTTCAGGGCTGTTATTTCCATGGGTGCCCAAAATGTTTTCCATTTAATAGAGAAGAACCACTCAAAGAGGACCCTTCCGACTCCCTGCACTTAAGGTTCGAGAGAACCAAAAGCTAAAATGGCTCGTCTCCGAGCATCTGACTATGAAGTAATTGAAATGTGGGAGTGTAAATTCAATCATTTAAAGAAAGAACAAAAATTGGATTATCTAAATTTTCTCCCCCATTCTAACACGCACGCTCCCACTCAACCCCAGAGATGCCTTCTTCGGGGGAAGGACAGGGCAATTGCAAAATCTTATCACAAGTGCGGGGACGGGGAAACAATTCAGTATGTAGACGTTTGCTCCTTGTACCCGTTTGTCAATAAGTTTTCTCCTTATGTTTTATCCCATCCAAAAATATATGTAGGGGACAAGGAGTGTAGAGAAAGAGGCATGGAGGCCGAAGGTCTCATGAAATGATAAAGTATTGCCTCCACTAAATTTGTACCACCCCCGTCCTTCCAGCACGCATGAACAATAAATTAATGTTTGTTTTATGCCGTACATGTGGTCTAGAAATGCTAAACACAGACTGTAACCATAACATGGAAGAAAGAGCATTGACAGGGACATGGACAATGCAAGGAAATGAGAAAGGCCGTAGAGAAGGGGTATACCATTTTAGAAATGTACGAACTTTGGGATTATAAAATTATTACTTACGAAGGACGGTGGTCTTTTTACGGATTTTTATTAACAAATTTCTCAAGATTAAACAGGAGGCATCGGGCTACCCCTCTTGGTGCCTCACTGAAGAGGACAAGGCTAAGTACGTTTCAAAATTAATTATGAACACGAAGGTGTCAGAAAAACTTGACCCTTTCAAAATTGAAAAGAACGGAGGTCTTCGCTCCCTTGCTTAAATTGATGTTAAATTCCTTCTTGGGGTAAAATTTAGGTCAAAGGGAAAATCAGACCAAAAACATCAAATTCATAAGAGACCCTTTTGAATAGCTTTTCAGTTGTCTGTCCAAACCCTGCAAATAGATGTAAATACCTAACTCAAATTCATTAACGATACTGTTACTTAATTTGTCAACTGGCAGGGCATATTGGAAGAAGCCCGCAGAGGCCCTAAGGGGGGACAGTGATATGTTGTGGTTCGCAGCATTGTACAAACGTCACATTGCTCGATTAACAAATTGTAATGAACCACTTAGAAAAGTTAGGGAGAGCAAGTTCTGTTACTATGAATACATGAACAGTGGTCCTCTTACGGTAACACAGGGATAGTAATGCTACAAGGTCCCCCACAGGGGAAGCTTACTTGGGCGAAATGGACCGACGAGTTTGGTCTTGACTATGGTCCACGGGTCATACATTAGTAGGAATTTGTTTCCCGGAGGACCCAAGACCCTACGCCTAAGTCTTGTCTGGTCAACAAATCAAAACGCATCTAGTTGAAGTTTGTAAAAATAAAAAGGAGGCCCTTAGTAACCTCTATAATTTAAAAACTAGTGAAAAATTAAATTTCGAAACATTGAAAGCATTAGTTCTGAGTAATTCATTTGACTCAGTGGACATAGAAGAGAACAGAATAAGACGAACCAAGGACAAAGACATTGTTACAGTCAAAGAAACGAAGTCTTTTAAAATTACAGGACCCAAAATGGAGACTCGAAGGACCCTACGATACTGTTACCGTTTGGGTTTAAGAAACAAAAATTAATACTCTAACATGTTTAAAAAAACTACATTTTCACCAATCACAACGTTAAAAATTTCATTACAAATCCTGAGACATACATAGAGAGAAATTAAATGTAATTATAACCCCACCACATCCGTTGGTTGTGACCGAACGTTCGTTAAACCGCTTCCTTCAGATGTGTACTAGTATTGAATTATGTAAGAGAGCTGACCACGAGTAAAAATTTGAGATTATTTTATTATACAGGTATTTCAATTACGTACAAAAGAACTTTTTAAATACTATATAATTGTACTGTATTATTACAGCCATTACATATAATTTTGGCACTCCAGACCCTTCTTTGGGTGGTTGGCCGAAAAGTGCAAAATACAAGTGTTTTGAGTGTATATCTGCCCCCGTCATCTTTACCTTCAAATGTCACGTTAGTGTGAATGTTTGATCACCCCTCGCGTCAAGGGAGCGTCTGCTTCTAAAGGCCGGCGTAAAACCCGTAAGGTCCTGGAGCAGTTCGACCTCTTTCACGGCCGGCTTAAAACCCGTAAGTCCGGGAGAGGTTGACCCTTGGACAGTGTGGAGGGTGAGCCTGATTCGAAGGAGTGAATGTGGGAACTCAGTAGGAATGCGTGGACTTGGGCATGGAGATTGAACAAGTCTATGCTCTGAACGGCTCAGCATGAAATGAGGTCTCCTAAGGCAAGCCTAAACCCTGTAAGTCCTGGGACCGTGATTGTGTAATATAGTGACCACATTGAATGTGTACTGATGATGGAGCCGATATACGCTGATTCCTCCTCTTCTTAAGCCCTCTGATGCAGAAAACTGTTAGATTAACGTCCCATTATCATAGCTTATTTGCTACGGAATGTTAAGCATTTTATATTATTTGTTTAATATTGTTTTTAATAACATAAATTACCTTCCAGGTCTATGGATAAAATCAAATTATCACAAACATTTTACTATATCGATTATTTTCCTACCCATCACTTAAATATGGTCCTTTATTGTGTGATCTCAGGTCAACTTTATCAATACATACTACGCTTGACATATCCATACAAAACAATATTCACCTCTGTAATTTCACCGCAAAAATCAAGAAGGTCCTATTGAGGCTCTTAAGTAAATTATGTTCCCGTATGAATACGTTTCCAAAAATATTGATGTAATTAACATGTTTACTCAGTACTTAAAACCAGACTCTGGTCATAGCGCTATACGCCATGTACACACACGCCAAAACACCCACATGCACTAACACAACCTTATATCAGGTGGATTACCAACAGTTTTATTTATTAAATTTGTTAGATGGACTTCGTCTCATGTTCATTATCGCAAAAATGAGCACTCTCAGAGCGAGTTAACATGGCAACCTTCCTTAAGCTTGAATTCTAGGAAATGTGGTTTAAACAGAAGTGAGAGGGTTTTCGTACCACACGTGAAGAACTAACGATTATAACTGACCCTCTTCCCATTGGACTCAATAGATTTGGTCCCTTGCATTTTATTCAGAGTACAATTGTCCGATCCATGGTAAAAATGACGGAGATCCTCACCTACTGATCACTTTGGAATTACAAATTAAACATCAAGGTATAGCCAAAGAAGGGATTATAACCTTTTTATGGGCAGCATCTTAAATTTAAAACCAAAAGCAAAAAACCTTTAAAAAAAAAAAAAAAAAAACCAAAATAAACAACCTCCTTACGTGTTTGATAGATGTATTTGAAAGAGATAAGACATTCGTTAATGTAGGAAACATTGGATAGGGCCCTTTAATTGTGACACGCAAAAAAACTTATAGTAAAAGTACCTGAGCAGGTTTTCTTCAGTAATAGTGGCATTTATAAGTATATCTCCTTGTATTATTAGTAAAGAGACAGAGAGGAGGTTTAGGCACTGAGAGTTGGGAAGGATCACTTTGTGTTTGCTTTTGAATAGGTACACGGAGGAGGAATAAAAATAAGTGACAAAAAAAAGACCCATTTTTTAACGTTTTTTAGTTAGAGTGGAATTGAAAGACCTTCTCCGAAGTATAGTGAACTGTTGAAAACTTGCAAAGGATAAATAAAATAAAAGTAAATAAAATTGTATCTCACCGAGGGAGGTGAGGTACAAAAAAAAAATATTGTTGGGGAGTAGCAGGATTTGTCATGGAATGGCATACCACCGTAAAGAGTGCGACTGGTTGGGGGCTCTTTAACCACACGCCTGGATAGGTGCCTACTGGGGAAGGAGCCAACGTAAAAAAATCGTCCTAACGCGCCATGGTCCTTACGCCCTGGTCACGCGGCAAGCACGTGTGTACCATAGCGTGGTGGGGAAACGTGGGACCACTCGCCACAACACGGTTGTTAAAAAACATATAGACCTGTACCGAAACATACGAGATAATTTCTAGGTCAGACGTCAGATGAACATATTATAGCGGAACCCCATTTAATATACAATACCATATAGGCAAGTGTCTTGACTGGTTCATTCCGAACCCTCATCTACACTCTGCGTCTAACATTGTTGGCAGTTTTTACCTGTAGTGAAAAATTTATTGGAGTCTCCTCTCAACATGTTGTCGCAATAAACAAAACGTTTATTCAGCTGTTACCTGTTAAAACAAATAAATGGTACAAATTTGATTTTCACTCATCTATTTTTACATTCAATATACATACCAGCAGAGCCCAGTATGTGGACCATAATCCAAGGTTCCATAACGGGATCAGCTCGTGATCCAGCATAGAATATGGCAAAACATCATCTCAAATGTCATTTTGACTATTTTTAGTGCAGGAATGGTTTTAAATGCTTAAAACCAATGGGTAAATAAAACAAACATTTCAGAAAAATATTTTGGACAGTAAGAGGTCCCTTTACACCCCGCAGGTTTAAGTGAGGCGAGTAGAAGGCATCCAGTCCAGCGAGGGACGGTGCAGTATTTTGTTCATGTGCAGTTCCTAGGAGTAAGTTGTCAACTGCTTCCGCTAAAACCGTCTAAGCAACAAGGATGGGACAGTATTTGATTCACCGGCGACAAACAACCAGTTACTCCAGAAGTAAAACTGGGTTTTGTCGCCCCCGGGTGATCAAATACTGTACCCCATCCCCTTTGCTTGCTTAGGACGGTTTAGCGGAAAGGCAGTTTTTAGCAACTACTCTAGAACTGCACATGAACAACTTGCATCCGTCCTCGCTGGGATCTGCCTTTCTACCGCCTCACTAACCATGCGGGTAAAGGACCTCTTACTGTTCTAAACTTATATTTCTGAAATGTTTGTTTTATTTACCCATTTGGTTTAAGCCATTTAAAAAAACATTCTGCACTAAAATAGTTCAAATCTGACATTTTGAGATTGATAGTTGCCATATCTATGCTTGATCACGAGCTGGATCCCGTTTATGAACCTGGATTATGTTCACATACTGGGCCTCTGCTGGATGTATATGAATGTAAAATAGATGAGTGAAAATCAAAAATGGTACATTTATTTGTTTACGGTAACAGCTGATAACGTTGTGGTTTATTGCGGGGACACAGTGTTTTTGAGAGAGACCAATAATTTTCACTACAGGTAAAACTGCCAACAAGATGTTAGACGCAGGAGTGTAGATGAGGGTTTTCGGATTGAACCAGTCCAAGACATTTGCTATTGGTATGTATATTAAAATGGTAGTGTTCGCTTGTTTGTCGCTTATATGTTTCATTCTTGAACGTCCCCTAGAAATTTACTCGTATGTTGTCGGTTAAGGTCTTATATGTTTTTAAACAAACCGTTGTTTGTAGGCGAGTTGGTCCATCGTTTTTCCCCACCACGCTAAGGTTACACAAGTGGGCTTGCCGCGTGACCAGGGCGTAGGACCATGGCCGCGTTTAGGAGTATTATTTTCACGTGGCCCTTCCCCAGTAAGGGCCCTATCCACCGTGTGTAATAAGAGCCCCAACCATCGCTTCTTTACGGTGGTAGCCCATTCCATGGACCAAAATTCTGCTACCTCCCAACAAATATTTTTTTTTTTGTATCCTCACCTCTCGTGAGATACATTTTTATACTTTATTTTTTTATCCATTGCAAAGTTCAACCAGTTCACCTATTACTCGGAGAAGTCTTTCAATTCCCACCTCTACTAAAAAACGTAATAATGGGTCTTTGTACTTATTTTTTATTTCCTGCCTCCGTGTACCTATTCAAAGCAAAACACAAAGTCGATCCCTCAACTCAGTGCCTAACTCTCTCTCTGTTCTCTTTACTAATTAATTACAAGGAGATATTTTACTAAATGCTATTACTGAAGAAAGAAAACTGCTCAGGTACATTTTACTATAGTTGCTTGTCCACAATTAAAAGGCCCTATCAAATGTTTTCCACATTACACGAATGTCCTTTCTCAAAATGCATCCATCAAACACGTAAGAGGTTAATTTAGGGGATGCTTGCCATAAAAGGTATAATTCACACTTCTTTGGCTATTATTACCTTGATGTTTAAATTGTAATTCCCAAAGTGATCAGTAAGGTGAAGACTCGCTGTCTTTTATACATGATCGACAATGTTAACTCTGAAAATGCCCAGGGGACCTAATCTATTGAGTTCAATGGGAGAGAGGTCAGTATAAACGTTAGTTCTTTCACGTGTTGGTACGAAAAACCTCTCACTTTCGTGTTAAACCACATTTTCTAGATTCATAGCTTAAGGAAGGTTGCCATGTTAACGCTCTGAGTAGCTCATTTGCGAGATGAAACAATGAGACGAAGTCATCTACAAAATTTATAAATAAAACTGTTTGGTATACCACCTGTAAGGTTGTGTAAGTGGCATGTGGGTGTTTGCGTGTGTGTACATGCGTTATGCGCTATGGTACAGAGGTCTGTTTTAGTACTGAGTTTACTTGTTTAATTACACAAATATTTGGAAAACTATCATAAGGGACATAATTACTTAAAAGCTCATAGACCTTCTGTATGTTTGCGGTGTTGGAAATTGTACCAGAGTGAATATTGTTTGATGGATATGTCAGCGTGTAATGTATTGAAAGTTGACCTGAGAATCACACATAAAGACCATATTTAAGTGAGGTAGAAAAATCGATATAGTACAAGTTATGTTTGTGATTAATTGATTTTATCCATTAGACTGGAAGGTATTTTATGTTATTAAAAACAATAAAACAAATAATATAAAATGCTAACATTCGAGCTAAATAACTATGTAATGACGTATCTAACAGTTTTCTGCATCAGGGGAGGGCTTAAGTAGAGGGAGAATACAGCGTTATAATATCGGCATCCATCATCAGTACAACATTCAATGTGGTCACTATATTACACAATCACGGTCCCAGGACTTACAGGGTTTAGGCTTGCCATTAGAGGGACCTCATTCATGCTGAGGGCCGTTCAGAGCATAGACTTGTTCCATCTCCATGCCCAAGTCCACGCATACTACTGAGTTTCCCACATTTCACTCCTTCGTAATCAGGGCTCACCCTCCACACTGTCCAAGGGGTCAACCTCTCCCGGACTTACGGGGTTTTAAGCCGGCCGTGAAAGAGCGTCGAACTGCTCCAGGACTTACGCGGGGTTTTACGCCGGCCTTAGAAGCAAGACGCCTCCCTTGATCGCGAGGGATGATCAAACATTCACACTAACGTGACATTTTGAAAGGTAAAAGATGGACGCGGGCAGATATTTACATCTCAAAACACTTGTATTTTGCCACTTTCGGCCAACCACCCAAAGGGAAGGGTCTGGAAGTGCAAAAATTTATATGTAATGGCTGTTAATAATACAGTAACAATTATCTAGTTATTTAAAAAGTTCTTTTGTACGTAATTGAAAAAATAAACCTTGTAATAATAAAAATTAATCTCAAATTTTTTACTCGTGGGTCCAGCTTCTCATAACATAATTCAAGTACTAGTACACATCTGAAGGAAGCGGGTTTATTTTTTTTTAACGAACGTTCGGTCCACAACGCAACGGATTGGATGTGGGTTGGGTTACATAATTACATTTTAATTTCTCTCTATGTAATGTTCTCAGGATTTGTAATGAAATTTTAACGGTTGTGATTGGTGAAAATGTAGTTTTTTTAAACATTGGTTAGAGTATTAAATTTTTGTTTTCTTAAACCCAAACGGTACAGTATCGTAGGGTGTCCTTCGAGTCTTCCATTTTGGGTCCTGATAATTTTAAAAAGGGGACTTCGTTTCTTGACTGTAACAATGTCTTTATGTCCTTGGTTCGTTCTTATTCTGTTCTCTTCTATGTCCCCCCAACTGAAGTCAAATGAATTACTCAGAACTAATGCCTTTCAATTGTTTCGAAATTTAATTTTTTCACTAGTTTTTAAAATTTAGAGTAAAGGCCTTTTTATTTTAACAAAACTTTCCAACTAGTTGCGTTTATGTTTTTGAGGTTGAACCATGACAAGATAGGCGTTAAGGTCTTGGGTTCTCCTCCGGAAACACAAATTCTACTATGTAATGGACCCCTGGGACCATAGTCCAGGCCAACTCGTCGGTCATTTCGCCCAATGTAGTCCCCTGTGGGGACCTTGTGCCATACTCTCCTGTGTACGTTAAAGGGACACTGTCATGTATTCATAGTAAAGAACTTGCACTCCTCTAACTTTTCTAAAAGTGTTCATACAATTTTAATCGAGCATGTGACGTTGTAAATGCCTGCAACCCCACAACCATTTCACTGTCCTTAGGGCCTCTGCGGCTTCTTCAAATATGCTGCCAGTTGACAATTTAGTATACAGGTATCGTTAATAATTTGAGTAGTATTTACAAAATACTATTTCCAGGGTTTGGACAGCAGCTGAAAAGTATTCAAAAGGGTCTCCTTATGATTGATGTTTTTGTCTGATTTTCCCCTTTGACCAAAATTTTACCCCAGAAGGAATTTTAACATTCAATTTAGCACGGGGGAGCGCGAAGAACCTCCGTTCTTTATCAATTTTGAAAGGGGTCAAGTCTGACACCTTCGTGTTCATAATAATTTTGAACGTAACTTAGCCTTGTTCTCTTCAGTGAGGGCACCAAGAGGGGTTTAAGCCCGATGGACATCCTGTTTAATCTTGAGAAATTTGTTATTAAAATCCGTTAAAAGGCCACCGTTTCTTCGTAAGTAAAAAATTTATAATCCCAAAGTTCGTACATTTCTTAAAAATGGTATACCCCTTCTCTAACGGCCTTTCTCTATTCCTGCATTGTCCATGTTTTTCCCTGTCAATGCTCTTTCTTCCATGGTTTATGGTTACAGTCTGTGTTTAGCATTTCTAAGGACCACATGTACGGGCATAAAACAAACATTAATTTATTGTTCATGCGTGCTGGAAGGGGACGGGGGTGGTACAAATTTAAGTTGGAGGCTATACTTTACATTTTCATGAGGGGGACCTTCGGCCTTTCCATGCCTCTTTTCTCTACCACTCCTTGTCCCCTACATATATTTTTTGGGATGGAATTAAAACATAAGGAGAAAACTTATTGACAAACGGGTACCAGTAGCCAACGTCTCCATACTGAATTTGTTTCCCGTCCCCGCACTTGTGATAAGATTTTTGCATTGCCTGTCCTTCCCACGAAGAAAGGCAATTCTCTGGGGTTGAGTGGGAGCGTGCTTTAAAAAAAGAATGGGGAGAAAATTTAGATAATCCAATTTTTGTTATTTCTTTAAAAATGTTTGAATTTTACACTCCCACATTTTCAATTACTTCATAGGTTTCAGATGCTCGGAGACGAGGCCATTTTAGCTTTGGTTTCTCTCGAACCCTTAAGGGCAGGGAAGGTCGGAATGGGTCCTCTTTGAGTGGTTCTTCTCTATTAAATGGAAAACATTTTGGGCACCCATGGAAAAAACCAGCCACTGAAATTCATAGATTCGTTCTCCGTCAAAACCGTCTACTTTTAATCCCTCGATCTTTAACTTCTCGGTACCTCCCGCATTGCTGGGGAATGCGGTCACTTCGCTGTTTCTTCCTCCCAGCTCTGCCATTGTAAAGCAATTGGGCGATTGGTTATCAAACCATACGGTATCCGTTTTTTAGGAACAAGGCCAATAAGTGTTGGGTTTTAAGAAATTCCGTCTAAAAAACCAGGATGACAGGCATGGCAATGTGTGGGGACGGCTTCCAATGAACGGATCTAACATTACATTCTTTCAAAAACATGTTTCTAAACTTATTACAACGCTTTGCGCCAGTATCTCCACATCCGGAGATACAGTACTCGACCAAAACTCTTTTTGAAAGTCAAAAAACTACCATTTTGGTTTAAGTTGGTCGGTTTGTGCCAATTTTCAAAGTTTCTTTGGTAATGTTCTTTTCAAACAATTGATTCAGGGGCAATAGTCACTTCCTTGGGTGGTATGGGGACTACATAATTTTTGGTTTGCCAAAGTGTTGAAATAGATGAGGGAAGTTAACCTTTCATCTTCTTGGGGGGTAGTTCAACGGGCTTTGGGTAGTGCAGAGTGGGCCATGGGGAAATAATTTAAGCGAATCGATAAAATTCTGACGTTAATCAGTTCCATATGAATGGACTTTAGTGCCACGCATAATTAGCTCTGGAGTGAATTTTGTTTGTTCGTGAACGTACTTTAACTGAAAATTTGAAAAATCAAAAAACCCTGACCGTTATGGTGCCATTTACACATATATTTCTGAATTTTTTTTCTCGCCTCCATTTACGTAATTCATAAATTGATTCACAGGTTCACTATCAAAGATCTTTGTTCGGGTCTTTTGCACATTTTCCACAAGATTTTCCAATCAATAAATTTCCAAACAAAATTGTTGAGAAAAACACAAAAGGTTAAACTTTATGAACTCTAGATTCATCGTTTAAAATTTCATCTTGGACGGGTCTCATAAATTCAAGAATAATGAAAAGAAAAGGTCTTTGGGTTTTTGGTTTGTTTGTGTCGACCCGCATGTAACATTGATGGTTTGGGGGCATGAATTCCGTTACAGAATTTTTTGCAAAAGACTTCAACGCCCACATGTTTTGATTTTCGGTTGTTCAAAAAAAACAAAAAGTCTTTGGCACCTGTAAGCATTTTTTTACGGACATACAACCCGTTCAATCTTATGAGCCGCAAAATAGTTCTGATTTTTCATGGTCTTGTTACATTACCCAGGGGCAACAAAATTCCTCGCCCCCATGCTCCTCTTTACACGGTGGAAGATAGGGTCTGACACGCAGGACAGATATTTGAACACCCTGTGTTCACCTTTGTGGTTCGTAAGGGACATGGCATTGCTTCGCAGAAAAAAATGGCCATGAAAAGGCTGCGGTGAGGGATGTGGATTACGGTGTAGTGATGGTTATGATACAGCAAGGTTAATTTTGTACAAAGCATCATCGTTTCTACCTGAAAAAAAAAATTACACATCTCGACCCTTATTATCGTGAATGTATTAAACTGTTAAATGTTGTTACTTTTTGAGGGTGGTATTGGAAATTTTGAAAGTTCGGGGATCCCAGTGCTTCCCTGTTCTGAAATTTGGACCCCGGCTTTTGTGGTCATCAATTTTTTTGGCTCTAAGAGTTTGTCGCTTACCCTTGTATTTCACGTAATTAGCCTTGAATTGTGGATCTTTTTTGAGCATTGCTTTCTTTTGCTACCACTATAGCTTCGGGGCCAGAACTACAAGGTTTACCGCTATTCTTAATGACTTACGATAACCTCTACGTGCTTTTACATTTCTTCTTCAAAGTTATTATAAAAACCAGGTTCTTCTGGGGCCACCACTGCCTACTGGAATATTGGTGGGGTTGCACTTAACTCTAAATGTGTCTATGAGACTTAATCGAAATCCGAATTACTTTGGATAAGTTTTTCCAAATATATCCCAAATTATATCCCCGTGAACTTGATTTGCAAGGTCTATAAGCGATATATCCGGAATCTTTGGTCCTAAAATTCCAGGGAATTCTAATGTGAACGCCGCTTATGGTAGTTCATATTCGGTAGTTACCGGCTATTCGCTCTTTTCGCCAATACTCCCAAAAACCCTTTTTTTAAATCCAATTCAAAGTACGGACACTTCCCTTTGGTGGTTTAACTGGCGTTAAAAACTTGAAAAAAACTGTTTCTGACCCCATTATGTTTTCTAAAACCTTCTTACTGTAGGTTTCTAACCGGTATGCAAAAAACTTTTACGGGGTGATCCATGTTGTATGTAATTCAGCTCATAAATTAGACAGCAAGCCAGCTTTGATACAAAGCCTTTTTGGAAAATAGGTGTTGGTCTGTTAACGTCCACGTCTAAGAAATGACAAGAATGACCAACGTTACGCGCTTTAAAAATAAGTGTAGGAGATGCGGCATGCTCGAAGTAAACTTTTTTTTACAGTTTGCCACTGTTGGTATGATGTTAATAACCCCCCGATAAATATAAATTTACACCAAACTTTGATTATAAATACGGACACCACAAAATAAATTGAACGAAAATCTATGTTAAGGGTTTTGTTACTACGATTACAATACACAGTAACACAAACGGAATCAAAACTTGTTTCACTTTCAGAAAACATACACAAATAAAACACTTTATATTAGATTTAATATAAGAAGCAAATATTATAACCACTTTAAAATACACTACAACACAGTGTTAAAAGGGAGTTTTAATCAGTCTGTGATCGCATAAATAAAGTTTCAAGCACTTACTTAAAATTGAAAAATGTAATAAAAAAATCCTATACAGCTAATTTACTTTTTAGTATAATTACTTTGGATAGTAAAAAAGCACTTAATAAATATATTAAAACACACTAACAACCGCTGACTAACTACTAAGAAAAGCTTCAATTATAGGCATTTTAAAATTTTTTTTCAAACACCACTCGATAACACTGAGCAGGATCACTCAAACACACGCTCCTGACTCGTTTGACAGTCCACTGAAAAAAAACTAACGAGAGAGTAAGAATGTTGCCGCTATTATAGGGAAAGCCGGTCCAATGGAGAGCTCTGGGACCACTTCAAATAGGCTGAGATTTCCATTGCTGCCAGTTGCAGGTTAACTATATTAAAAAAATAATATCTGAGGTAAACTAGGGTTAGGTAAGGCAAATGGTTTTTATTTATTTTATAATTAGTAATTAGCGTGGTTTTTGTTCTTGTCTTGCTATCGATATTTATGTTGTGCAATATATTCAAGGAACAGGGAGGCGGACATAGGTCTTACCTCTTTGACGTTCCCAACTCCAGACTGGACGAGACGGGGTAATCCTCTGCCCGACTGTGTGTAGAAACACCGAACCAATCAGTAGTGCATTGGGCCGGCTATATTAGGGACCAATCTAGAGAACGCGTCTTTTTTATTCAGGGACCAATGAGGTTCTCTTAAAAATTGCCGGTTTTGCAGCGTATAGCTGTTTTTACCGTTACTCGTCTGGGTTTTTTACATGTAACCGCCAAACACTCAATCATTTGCGGTCCGGTATGATTATACTAAATTCAAAGTATACGAAGCGATTATTACGTTTTTTTTTTTGAAAAATTGACTATAAATAAGTTTAAAGCTCTTGTACATTCTCACTCGGGAGAAAAAAATTTAAAACTTAGTAACCACAACCGAAATTGACAGTTACTCTATTGTATTATTCCGACTGTATTCAGGATGGCAGATAATCCCGTTGCTGTAATGAAGATGTTTATAAATAGTTATTAGGTTTTAATATTGTTAGTAGGAGAATGAATTTATCAGAGTCCGGAGGGGATGGATGCAGGTAACCACGCAAACCGCAAAAAAAACACTTGTCCGTCTACAGAGCAGTGTCTTGAGCCGGTGACTCAATTGGGTTAAGGTCTGATTAGTTGGTCAGAGATGTGTATCTCTCATATTCTAAAGTGCTAGTAATAGATTACTAATAGTACCTATAAAACATTAGTATAAACGCGCTGTGTGTGTGTAGAGGACGATTGGACTAATACCTCTTGGTATGGTCGTCCTCTTTAGTCAATATAAATTAAAGTAAGGGAACAGCTAGGGAAACCAGAGTGAGGTTATGATGGGGTCTTTAGATAGTCCAAGTATCAAAGCAGACATTAAATAATTACACACGGTCAAAGACATAAATAGTAATGGTCGAAAGTGTCGGATACTCCGTTAATTAAGCTTACCGGCTCGCTTGATATTATGGAAAAATTGATGAGCACCTTGGGCGTTTTGTAGTGGAACTACCGTTGATGGTGGGATTTATAAAAAAAAAAAAAAAAAAATTTAAAAAAAAAAAAAAAAAAAAAAAAAAAAAAAAAATAAAAAAAAAAAAAAAAAAAAAAAAAAAAAAAAAAAAAAAAAAAAAAAAAAAAAAAAAAAAAAAAAAAAAAAAAAAAAAAAAAAAAAAAAAATTGCTGAGTAAAAAAAGTTGGAGTTGCCCGTAAAGGGAGGCGTGGGCTTAACGGTGGAAAAACGAAAATACTTGAATTTTAAATATCGAAAACTAAATGTCTAAGCAGTAGGGTGAAAATTAATGTATGGTGCTTTGTTAATAATGAAATACGAGTTCTTTTAATTACCGTTTAAGTACTGCTTGTAGAGTTTTGGGGTTCCCGGGAATGATGTGTTAGACATCCAAGTGGTGAATAAAGGATAAACAGAAAATTAGGGTGGTCCCGTGATGGGTTGCGATGGCGATAAGAGTATTATGAAAAGTACTTCGTTAGGACATTAGGTGTTCCAGGGTATTGAAAACATATGCACGGGCATTGATCGGCAAAATATTTGTAGTCGCTCAGAAGGTACGCCTCGTGTTCTATACAGCTGTTAGCTTGAGTGGACTAGGACCTCGGGGTATGGAAATATTCCTGTTGGGAAAGTACTCGCGTTAATATTTGACATTAACACTTTCAAGGTAAATGTTATGAATATTTTTTGGTGTCAAGTTAAAAAATGTGTGAGAGTTGCCGTGTTAGGACCTGGTGTTTTATAATGGGAACCATCAGTATGTTAGAACAGTTGAACGAAATGCAAGTTTTGCAACCCTTACGATGAGGTTATAGGCTAACTTAAGATTGGTGGCGGATGATGCTCGGTAATACTTCGTAGTATGGAGATTAATACGGTTAAAGGCTGGTTAACCTTTATTATGTGTGAGAAACCAGTTACAGGGCTATTAATGGTGGGATAGACCAATTTTCGAATTGTGACGCTACGGGTTAGGTAGTAAACACTTTAGAGTTGTTGGAGTGTCGTGGAGTATGTGTAAGGGCTAAGGAGACGTTGCGTGCTACGACATATTTATATGGATGCCTGTTGGACTTTGGTTGGATTTACTAGTCGGTAATGTGGTAGGTGGTCTTAAATGGGTGTATGGGTGATTACCATTGGGTAAGGAGTAAGTACGGGAGGCAATTGGAAAAGTGTTGTCCCGTCCAGTGTTGAGGTGTTGACGAGGCCTGAAAGGGGACAGCTAAGGGTACACGGAGAGAGGATGGGGAGGCTAATAGGCGCATAACACGCGGTAAAGGGTTTCGGGCGAGTTAGAAATCATTAGTTATGTGGCAATATCCGTAGTTAAGCAACGGAGGTTATGGGAGGACAATTAGGAAACGTGTGAAGCCTCTTGCAGGAATCCGTTAGAAAAGTAGGTTCTTAGCATGTCCAGGAGACGGGGCTATTGCAAGGCCTATGTGGTACATTGGTCGGGTAAAAATGTAGATGTTAAAATATTCTGGGTTATAGCTTTTATTGCGCTGGACTTAGGAGTGAGTGGAGGCAAAAGATTGTGGGGGCCTCAAGGAAGGGTGCAGATGAGGGCCGAAAGGGGGGAAGCCGCTTGGGGGGAACGGTTTATTACACGAGGAGAGGTGGGAGGCTATAGGCCGTATACACGGCGTTACAAGGTCGGGGAGTTAGACATCTTAGTATTGTTGCAATTATTCACGTGGGTTTAAGAGCAGCAGAGGTGATGGGAGACAATAGGAAAGTGTTGAAGCCTATACAGGATCCCGTTTAGAAAACGTAGGTCTTAGCACTGGGTCAAGGAGACGGACGTTTGTAGTCCTACTCGATACATATGGTCGGTTTTTTATAAAATGGTAAAAAATTGGGTATAGGTCGTTACGCCTGACTAGGAAGGAGTGGGAAAGTAATGGGGCCCTGCAGGGTGTGACGGAGATGAGGGCCGAAAGACGCTTGGGTACACGAAAGAGGAGGTGGGGAGGCTGTAGGCGTTTATTACACATCGTAAAGGTCGGGGAGTTAGAAATCCGTAGTATGTGCAATATCCGTGGTTAAGAGCGCCAAGGTAATGAGAGGTTAATAGGGTAGTGTGACGGATTTCTGTAGCGGACCATTAGGAAATGCAGGTGCAGGGTCCTAAAGGAGGACGGGCGTTGATTGCTAGTGGCGCATTGTTAATGTAGGATTACTAATTTGTCGTGAGCTGTTATAAATATGGGTCTTATAATAAATTATCGGGTGCTATTAAAGTAGAGCCTGGGATTAGCGCTCGGCTAGGAGTACTGGAGTAGCCACTCGAAATGGTGTAGTGGTTCTCGGCAGGGTTGAAAGCACACGGTTAAAATTTATCTTTTATGGTTATGTCGACAGAGAAAGTTCAGGAATTAAGATTCTTGGTAGAGCCGGAGATCTGAGGTAAGTACCGATTTGGGTATAAAGTTGGAACCTGTGAGCGGATCTGTTTCCGGGTGTGGGTCTGTAAAGTGAAGTCGGGTGGGGTATAAGATGGGGCCGGCTAGGTCCCGTTGGACGTGGATGAGTGTTATAAAATAACGCAGTCGTGTGGGCAGGAGTAATATATGTGGTTAAGAGCCCTAAAGTATTGGAGGCAATTGAAAATGTATTGGGCAGTGGGCTGCGTTAGGACAATGTCGGAAGGGGTGCAGTTTTTCATACACTCCGGTACTCAGATTGAAACGAGGGAGTTGTGACGGAGTATGTCGGTGCATTGGACGGTAAAGGTTAGGGCGGTCAAAAATCCAGTGTGGGTTATGAGGGCGGTTACGCCCAGGGCTCCTGAGTTATCAGAGGGTGTCGTTAGTAGGATAGTGGTCCCGGACTCCGGTAGGAGCAATCAGTTTACGCGGGGTGCGGGGTGCCTTTGTTGTAAAAGACTGCTGCAGGTACTCAAACGAGGTGAGTGTCAAAGGGCCTGTAACGACACGGGGACCTGTGGGACGGGTGTTAGTGGTTAATGCTAGTTCGGAAAGTCATGAGGTGTCGTGTGACAAACAGGTAGTCTCGGCTTTTGAGAGTAGATTGTCGCCGGGAAACAGAAAAGTCCTGTGGTTAGGAATGACACCCGACTGTATCTAACCATAAGAGACATGGCTAAAATATCGCCATAAGAGCACGTAGTGTAAAAATAACGCGTCCATAAGAGACCATGTTAGCGGCTCAACGCGCGGGGAGGTCTAACTGGTGTGCTTACCCGCTGGACTTTTTTGAATGAAGAGATGGCTTCCATTCTTCCGAGGAGGACATGACAGCGACCCTCATACTTTAAATCCTTCATCGGGATC
>NW_025778144.1:0-20360 GCF_021130785.1 Homalodisca vitripennis
GCAATGTTATTGAATCAATAGGTTAAAATTACTACTTCCTTAGGCAAGGCACTTTCGATTTAATATTGGCTCACTGTTCTCTAAATACGTGAGTATAAAAATAATAGAAAAATAAAATAATAATCTTGAATAAATCTGAATGAAATAAATTAAATAGGCTTCTTCTCAAAACTAATAAAATAATAATAATAAACTTCTTTCAAATTAAATTCTCAAACAAAGCTAAACAGTTCTCACAGGAATTTTTCACAAGTTCCAACAGGATATGGTGCAGCACCTGCAGCTCTTAATTTTTACTACAATCCTTAGAATTTCAATTAAATTTTACGTTCGACTTTAATAAATTACTCCTTTACAATTCATATATATATTATAGTCCTCACTCAACAGAATTTGATCGTTTAATTTCAAATTTTCAATTCCAATTTTAAATTAATTCACTTCTTAATTTTGCAAATTTCAAATTTAGAAAAATTTAATAATTCAGTCAAAGTACTTAGCTCTTTGGTCGTGAAGGTCTTGGAGTTCGGTATTAATATAATTTTATACCGACGGATCCTACGCCCGACACTAGTTTTAACCCTTTGCGTGCCACGGCGACGATACATCGTCGCCAAAAACCCTTGCGAAAAGTGCCACGGCGACGATAGATCGTCGCCGACTTACTGTGCGAAAAAGCGCCAGGCGACGACACGTCGTCGCCGTCTGTTATCTTAATTTTTAAACGCTTTATTTTTCATGAATTCTTTTCACGACCAATATTGTTTTATTTGTTAACTATCCTGCAATAGATAAATAATAGTTCACATAATACTTTATATTAGTGAAGATAAAAAAACACAGAATAATAGAAGCAACAACAGCTGGCGGTGATCAACCGGGCGCGTAACATCGTTGGCGCGTAAACAACTCGCTACGTATAGTATGCGTAATATCTAAAATAATACGTTCGGTCACATGGTTGTGTATACATCGTTTTGAGGTTAGGATCTCTAAAATGATTTTGTTAAATTGATATCTCCCGTGTGTGCGTGCGCGTGCGTGCGTGCGCGTGCGCACGCGAGCGTGTGTGTGTGTGTGTGTGTGTGTGTGTGTACATATTTTTTGGGAAAATATGAAGACCATATATTAGATATACTTTAGAACCAAGTAAGTAATGCATTAATTATTTTTGTTTTAGTGTTGTGTTACCGGTACTGAAAAATGATTTTTTCATTATGTACATAATTTCAAGCATTGTTATGTAACTATAGTAATTATATAAAAAAGTCAACTATTATTTTTTTTCACATTAACAATGTTATAAAGAATATTTAAAAAATTCTTCCCATGGTAAAATTGTTTCTTATTAATTTGTCAAAAAAAAAATAAAAACTAAAAAATAAAAAATTGCTTTATACATTTTTTGGTTTTGACATGCCAAAACTAATATTGTTTTATGTTGTTTTCATTTGTAACATTTTATTGTAATACAATTTTTTACAAACATTTTGATACCTCTTTCATAAAAATAGAAAGAAAAATAAAAAAAATATATTCTTTTTCCGGAAGGCCCGGTAATACTTCTTATTATTCCCTGGCATTTTTCGCATATGACTTGCAATATAGTTGCTAGTGCATTTCTTTTGTACTAAATTTTTTGCCTTGTGGCATTCAAAGGGTTAAACTCGCACTAAAATGACTTTACTCTCTCGCTTCTCAACTCGGAATGGTAGCAGATCGTGGTTTCTCGGCCTGCACCGACTACGCTCCTGTTCCTGCAGGTCTGTTTAAATCTCTCCCAACGCAGGTTGGGGCCGCCTAACCAAGATAGAGACCACTGTAAACTATTGTTTAGCATTCCACTGCCATCAAGTCAGGTCTAGACCAGATTCCAAGCGCGTTGTGCCTGCCGCTGGAATTACAATATAAAATTTACTTTTTTATTCCCTATCCATTTACAATTCTAAAATAAATTTTTATTTATTAAATTTTTATTTTTTATTTAAAGTATACCATGTAATTGGTATACACACCCCCCCTTAAAGCGCTTGGTATCTGCCAAGTTTAATACTTAAATCTAAGAAATTTATCTCCCATCCTTTAGAAATTGTATTTCCACCTAGCTTTAACATGCATCATAAAATCTACCAAAACCCTTTTTTTTATTTATAATATTTGTTTTAATTTATTTTTGATAATAGTTGTAAGAAGTGGCAGCATATTAGTTATCAAGTTATTTTAACCAAGCGTTTAATTATTATAAATTCTTTTTAAAAGAGTCCATACATTATCAGATTGTTTTTGAAAACTTAAACAATTAAGTTCCCCAATAGAAACCTTGACCTAAACTATGGCAACTATTAAGAGTCCACTTGCCACCTACCTTTTTACAATTCTAAGTCCAACCATAAAGAATAGTCCATCCAGATAATCCTTCACAATGGGTCGAACGAGGTAGACGGTGATTGTTGTTGTGTGGATGTTTATTGCAGGTCCGGTCTGTTATTAGTTGGGTCGTCCTTGGAACCTTTGCCTTGCACGGCTGTGTGTCCTTGGCTCGCCCATTCACTAGTTGACGCAGCGGTGCGCCTGAATTAGCACCCCCTGGACATAGCACCCCCTCGCTACTGACGTCATTTTGACGTCACGAAAGGGGGTGCTAAATCAGCACAGTGGCCGTGTCCAGGCCCTGAATAAGCACCCCCTTCGAATACGGGGGTCCTAATTCAGCGCCTTGACCGTGTTTCATGTGCTGATTTAGCACCCCCTTGAATCTGGGGGCTGCTAAATCAGCGCCGTATTGATGAGATGAATAATTACCCAAAATAATAGAATAATAAACGTTTAACCATATTGTGATTTATTTCTCAATAAAATTAAAATAAAATTATATATATATATATATATATATATATATATATATATATAAAAATTTAAATATATTGCAATGAGTATATTTACTGCATTGCTGTGGTTTACTTAATATTTCAAAACACAAACAGTTCATTACCAATTGTAAAAATAGTATGCATCAAATATACTTAAGTAAAAAACTAGGTTATAGGCATTCAAATACAGGTTTATTTTAAAGTAAATTTAATTTGGAAATCATTGGTACGAACAATGCAAAGGAACTGATACTGCTTAAATCCGGCATGTGTAATAAATATACATGGTCATAGATTATATCAACTTATTAACCACTTTAAAAACTATTATTTATTTATTTCAATTTATTCGAATACCAATCAAAAGCGGGAAAATTTAGAACCGTGAAGTTGTAATTTTGCGACGGACGGGCTAAGAGCCAATTATTTTTTTAAGGACGCATCAAAAACTGAATTATACTATTTAAACTGAATAGTGTAATTCAAATACACTTGACAAACAATTTAAATATTATTTTATATCTACAAGAATCAATATCATTCAGTTATATCCATATCAGTTAGTTCAAATATAATTAAAAAAACGTTGAAAACAATGTTTAAAACGCGTAGCAATAAATATACTACCGTATTTTTCAAAAGCGTTATTGCTTAGGTCAAAACATACATTTTATATACTGAGTATTATGGATCTACATTGCTTAATTTCCCCTTTGTCGGTTAGTGTGCGTTTTTTTTTGTTGTTGTTAAAAGTGGAATATCTTGGAAAATCTGAAAAGAAAATAATATTTTAATCCTACCAAGTCTTGGTCAAAATTTTTATGGCGGCTAAAAATATATTATGATGTTATCTTTAATACTTTCAAAATAGTGGCTATTAAAATATTTTAACTTCTTAAAATCTGCAATTATTTTAAAATATTGCAAGAAAATGAATTTGATAGGGTTCTATCACAAATCTAATGACCAAATATATAAAATATAATATGCACAGATTTTCTGTAACAAAACACTGTCGACATTGAGTTTTCTCAGCGAGTAGGTCACAATACAAAAATCGAGTAAACGGCAGCTCTAGACTATCTTATGCCAATTGTGCTCACATCTTAGTCCCTTTATTTAAAGTACAGGAAATACATTAATATCTGTTGCCAAGCTACTTTTTTGTCTAATAAATTAAAAACTACTAGAGATATTGCAAAATTTATCAACAATGAACGCCTTTATGAACAATGAAGGACAAAAACAAACGTCTTAATTAACAATAATAAACTGTTTGTATTCATCATAAAGCTTAAATTTATTCACAATATATGTAAAAAAAACTAAATAAAGTAACTAGGTTATCTGTTATATATTAAGAATAATAAACAACAAGAAAAATCGTACAGTAATATTCAGACAATAATGCTTTTATAGATGACAAAATCAAAGATAAGCGGTTTTATTTGAAAATACATCTGATTGTCGCTTGACTAAATTTTCGTAAATAAAATATGTCCTAAAACAACAGATATTTAAATAAATTCATTAAACATCTAATATATGATTCAATTCTATCCTTAGATAGGGCCTTGAAACATGAATTTCAAATGTTTTGCATAATAAATGACAAAAATAAAAAATAGGGATAAGATACTCTAAAGCTGATGTTAATTTATTTTCATATTTGTTTGAAATATTATTTGAGTTAATTGGATTTGTGATACAATCCACAGATCAGATTGATTCTTGTATACCTGCTGGATTTTAAGACATTTCAAAATTTAATCAGATTTAATGGCCGCCATTTCGAAAGTATTAATGAATATTTTTTATAACTGTCCTTTTTACCAAAATATTTTATCCAAATTAGGTAGGATTTGTTTATTCGTTTTAAGATATTAAAGCGAATTTGTCTATAAAAAAACCCGCAGGACTGACGGATAGGAAAACTAAGCACCAAAAGATCTAATTTCCATATTCTGAAAAGCGTCTGCCATGACCTGAGCAGTTGCGGTATATAGACCTTGTCCTAAGAATTACAGGACACTCTGTACATTAAAATTATTATAGAGAGTGTTCCACAATCTCTACCAATATTTTCAGACATTATTCATGGACCTAAGGCAAAAACAAATCATATTCACCTTTCTAAAACTCAATAATTACTCTAATAGCCACAATTTTGTTTTGTTTTTGTCTTTTTTACTTTACTATTTATATTTGATGTAATATGTTTAGGTTAAAATTTTGTATATACGTTTATAACCTTAAGGAAAATCAAAAATTTAAATTTCTTACAAGCTTTATTTTCAAAATAGTGATTTTCTAAAAGATCTTTAAGCGTAAATATCTTAAAAGCGATATATGGTAAAAAAAAGATCTAAAATTATTACACAATTTAATAAAAAAATCTAACGATACCAAGTTTTAAAAATTGGTTGTGAAATAAGGGAGATAGTTTGTTTTTTAAAACCAATTACTGTTTTTTAAAACCAATTACCAAACAATATTCCACCTTTATTATATGACTGAATGTGGGCTGCAACAATCAGCTGTTTTGATTTTAGCTGCTCTAATCAAGTGATTTTAACATTACATTGCTGAACTGTGGTCATAATATTATTAATTATTTCTAAACAAAAGTTTCTTTTGATTGAGACGTCAGAAAAAAACACTCTAATGCATGTTGATTACCTAGACCAAAAATTAAAAATGTATTTGTAGTTATTAAATGTCTATTTTAATATTTTGTTTTTAAATGGAAGACCTCAGACCTACTTTTGGCTTGTAAATTTATACGGAGTTTGTAGATATGCTATTGATTACGGTGTTAAACGTAGATGCTTAAATGTACCAGTAAATATTGCTATTTGTTGCGTTGTTAAGTTTGTTCTAAACCGAGGTTTGAAGATTTTGTTCTACCCGGAAAATAAAACATTAAAAAACATAAAAGTTTACTGTATACAAAATGAAATATTAATGTATATTTGTATAGTATTTTTTTTATTATTAATGAAGTAATATTTATGCTTCTATACATCTGTTTACTACCTAGTTTACAAATTAGTTATAAAAATTACAACGAATTGAAAATTAGAGTGTAACAAAATTCTCTAAACTTTCCGATATAAATAGCCTTAAAATAAAAGTACAGCTAAGCTGAAGTGTAATTTTAAATTTTACCCTTTTATAGACGCTTTATTAAAGACTTCACTGAGATTTCACTCTTCTTTTTACAATATTGTAAGAATGTTCATCCTTAAGTTTGACACTTCCAGATACATGGGGTTAGAAGTGCACGTCTGACTAATGTAACACACAATAGTTTAAATATTCTTTAACTGCATACAATACAAAAAGGCGATGATTTTCAGTTTTTGTCCATACATCATTACCGTGTTCTACTTTATCTTTTCTCTTTACTCGTGTAAAATTATCCGTTACCTAGAGAGTATAATATGCCACACCTGTACACTCAAAACATTGTTTGATTTCTTCTTATATTTTTTAGGAAATTTCATCAAACAAATTCACTATACATAATAAGTTATGTATTTAATATAAGAATAAACAACTGAGAATAACATTGATATTATTACTCAACCACTCGATACGGCCACATCAGTTTGAAAAGTAGGATCGGTAGTGCACGGACGGGTTTCGTCAGCTTCGTCAAAATTATGTGTGGACCTACAGTCCTACAATCGATATTTGCAGGTTGATTTCACTCTGTATATTTCATATTAGGTAGACGGCCGATATATAACGAGCAACGATGTTAAGGCAAAAATAACGAGTTTCAAGTTTTTAAATGTTTACTAGCTGATACCCACCCCTTCGTACGGAATTTTTGTAGAATAACTGGTACGTCATAGACATCTCCTTCATGTCTTTAAAAAAATGGCATACTACTGATGAAATAAATTATGGTCATTGGAAAATATTCCAATTTTAATTTCAATGCGACATTCCATGATTTTTTGAACTGATGTTCTAAAGTAATTAAAAATCACGATCCCTTCTTTCCTAAAGTACTGTAGGTAATAAAAGATTTATGATCCACATTTGAAAATAGGGTTACTCATAAAAGGAGCAACAAAACATATATGTGAGAATATTTTACATGTAATAGATGATATCATTTAATATGAAAGTCCCAATATGAATTCTATTATTCATTCTCGTAATATTACACTAATTACCATCGATACCGTTAGAAAAAAATAATATAATCGAGGGTATAATCCTTTACCAGAGGGATATATCTGCTAGAAGTAAGATGGACAGAAGTCGACCAAAAATTTTTTTACATTAACTAGTTAGGAAGAAACCTTTGCGGATTAATATACTTCATTCTTAGCTACCAATGCCTCATCCATAAGTTTTTTTATCACAGTGTTAAGTTCATAAACTAATAATGTATCTTCAAGTTGTAGCCTCATGTGAAATGTATTTGATGTTTCTATATATTTCTTTAATCATGAAAAATAGTTAGGCATGATTCTATAGAGGATATTTTTACACGTAAGCAATAGTAATACTTATGGGGCGTAACCTTGAGATATTTTTTGTGAGTACCATTCTACGGATTTTTGTGTAGTGTTAAGTCTATGTAGCTGTTCCATTGTGCAGATGATTCAATGTACGCCTAATAGTGCATAAGATAAAAAATTATAATCTAGTTTCTTACTACAGATGGTTACGAGTAATTATTTAAGGGCAGGTACTGAAAAGTTATTTCTGTAATAAATGACAAGTCAAAAACTGTAATTTTTATACTTCATCTGTTTCATTTCTATAAAACCTAATTTTGAAAGGTAATTAAAATTAAATATGAAACAAAAATGCCGCAGAGAAAAATTCTATACTGTGTGACAGTGAACTATTTTGCCTAAAATACGAGCCTAAATTGTTTACAAAATTATTTGTTGTAATTGTTTTTTAAATTTGAGTTAATTAAACTAAAAAAAGAAGATTCCATTTCCGTGAAGCTATTAAATGAAATAAATACTTTAATTATGGATTCATATACAAATAACATAGTTTTAATTATATGTAGAAACATGTTTCATTGAGTTTTCACGATTGGGTTAAGCTTGAACTGTTTAATTCAAATTCAAATGACTTTATTTGTATTATATATACAAAAGGGCGAATTTAGGGCCATAAGGCCCTGTCTTACAATTAACCCTAATATAATAATATAGAACTTAAGTCAAATAAAACTACTACTGTACATTTAAAATAAAACAAAATTATATAATAAAGGTATCTTTAAGAATTTAGTATAAATACATTCATACAAAAAAAATCATACACACATTCACTAGCACCCTATCCGTCCTCCAAAACCTACCCCAACTAACCCGTCGCTGACATCGTTTCTAGCAATTTAGCTTTCAGTAAGGCTGCAAACCGATTTCGACTCCCTACTGACTTAATATGGTTAGGAAGGGAATTCCAAGCTCGACAAGCAGTAACGACAAATGATTTGTTGTAAGTTGAGGTTCGATGGCGGGGAATAAGAAAGCATTGATGAGGCCATTCTTGTCTCTCTTGCGCTCGTTTCAGAGATCAATTTGAATTTGTCAGCCAGATATATAGGCTCTCCAGAGTTAAGACTAGAATACACCAAAATAAGAATTTTTAATAATCTTGTATCGGCCAATTTTAGAATGGAATTTTGAATATAGATATGCGTTATATGATTGTCACGTCTTAGATCAAATACAAAACGTAAACAGTAATTTTGGCATCGCTGCAATTTGTTAGCCAGATCCACAGTCATATCATTGATTATAGAGTTACAATATGAAAAATGAGGAAAAATCAGTGGTTTTTATCAGTAAAAGTTTCAACACACGTTCTGGCAAGAAAGTGCTGCATCCTCTTTAGTGAGTGAACTGAAGCAAACACCTTTTTACAGATGCCCACAACAGCATCACACCATCCAAGAGTTTGTGTTCATAGTTAGACCCAAATTTTTTACTTTGTCACAGTACGGAAGAGAAACGTTGTTTACAGTAATTTTGTTGGGCATATTATTTGTGTCTATATAGTTCTTTAGTCGTGAGTGAGAGATGACAATTGTTTGGGTTTTGTTTTCGTTAAGCTTCAGTCCGTGTTTCGTTGTCCATTCCACAAGTTTTTGAATGTCAAAGTTTATGTTGCGTATTGTCGTTTGTATATCACGGACCCCACAGTGGGCGTAAATTTGTAAATCGTCAGCGTACATGTGGTATCTAGTGAATGTAAGTACTGTACAAATGTCAGTTACGTAGAGTAAAAATAAAAGAGGTCCCAGTATTGAACCTTGCGGCACACCACCAGTGATAATCCTGTAGTCAGATACTTTGTCAGCCACACTTACACACACTGCCGCCGATTCGAGAGATAAGATTTAATCCAGGTAATACTAACCTCGGAAAATCCTAAAGCACGCAGCTTTCTCAACAACAAGCCGAATATAACACAGTCAAATGCCTTGGAGAAATCAAACAATGCCATAATAGTGCACTGACTTCTATCCATCGCTTGGCGAATGTCATCAGTAACACTGAGAAGCGCCGTTTCAGTGCTATGATTTGATCGAAATCCTGATTGAAACTTATTCAAAAATTATTATTTTCTTTTAGGAATATTAAAATTTGACAGTGCACTATTCTTTCCAAACCCTTTGAGAGAGCAGGGAGAATGCTGATTGGTCTGAAATCTTTTGCTTCAGTGGGAGAAGAAATTTTATTTGTTGGACGGATAAGGGCAGACTTCCAATGTTCAGGAAAAACTCCAGTGGTTAAAGATTTGTTATATATAACAGTCACCACAGGAAGCACAGCATAAAGGATCTTTTTCAGCATCTTAATAGATATTTTTATCAGTTCCGGTGGCATTACTTTTAACCCTGTTTATAGCTCGTAGAGTGTCAACCTGGAGAATATGTTGAAATATGAATTTCTCATATGGGAAGATGGGTGGAGGTTGGTTGTCTAGTTCTTGCAGAAATGATTCAATAGCATTTGGATTAGTTTGATTGTGATGCAGTAATAAAAAAATCATTAAGTTCGTTTAATGGTATATTGCAGTGAATATCCATTTTCCGCTTGCCCATACCTAAAGATTTAACATTCCGCCACATTTCGGTGGATGAGGATCTTTTATCAGGAAACAAACTGTGAATATATCGCAGCCGAGAGTTACGAAGGTCCTGTTTAACTCTATTGCGGAGCTGACGATACTGAGCGAGGATGTCTGGGTCATTAGTTCTACGAGCTCTGCGGTACAAAGAGTCGCGCTGAGCCATAAGACTGCGTATAGCAGGTGTTTAAACCAGGGGACGGGGCGCTTCTTAGAAACTCTCCTTGTAATTAATGGAGCGTGCTTATCATATAGACCCAGAACAAAGGAATTAAACCCTGTCCAACCATTTCATCGACTGTTTCAAGGTGGGTAATGGACTCCCAAGGCGTATTTGCAACATCACAAGCAAAAGAACACTCATCAATATTTTTAAAATCTCTGTAGGTTATAAACAAAGACTTAACACTAGGAGTTTTAGTTTTTAGAACACAGTATATGAGGTCATGATGTGGAGATGCCAGGGACTGGAAGCTGCCCATGAAGGAGGACCTCGGAAGGATCACTGACCACCATAAGGTCGAGTAAGGTATGGGAAGGTAGCAGTGTGATGTGTGGGATTCAATGGCAGTATAGTCAGATTGCACGAGTCAAACATAGTAGTCAGTTGATTGTAGTCATAGTTGCGTCTAGTGATTAGAAGGTCTGTGTTCAGGTCCCCCATCACCAAGACACGAGTGTAGGTCGGCATGTAGCGCAAGAGAGCATTTTCGAAATCGACCATGAATCCTACCCCTCGGAGGCCGGTAAGCAGATCCCTAACAGGAGATGGTGCTCATAACCTGGAAATAAAATTTCAACTAGCATACAAATTCAGGCTTTAGCTGAATACTCAGAATGGGTGAGGAATATAAAAGTTTGTATTTCAAACCCAACCGCACATAAAGCGCAACTCCACCGCCTTTTTTATTAATCCTGTCATTCCGCAAGAGTGAAAAACCATGGAGCGCTACTTTCATGAGACCAAAACTACCGGCTTAAGCCAAGTCTCTGAAATACCTATTAAGTCAAAAATTATTATAACCGGAATATTGAATTGACCTCATCAATATGTCCTAGAAGGGATTGGGAATTTATGTGAGCAATTTTTGAGATGTTTTGGATAGGGATCGAGGCGGGCAGAGAGAATGTCGGCTGTGGAGGGAGAGGAAGGAGCCGTCACCGTGTTACAACCATCACTGTGAGGGGTCAGTCATACTGGTCCTCAGCCACGACGCAGCGACGAGCCAGCGAGGAAGCAGACACACACACACACACACACACACACACACACACACACACACACACACACACACACACACACACACATGCATGCACGCACGCACACACACACACACACACACGCACACGCGCGCACACACACACACACACCCACACACACACACACACACACACACACAACACACAACACACACACATGCATACACGCACGCACGCGCGCACACGCACACACACACACACACACACACACCACGCACACACACACACAAGCATGCACACACACTTTCTCACACCCGCACATACAATACTCAAACACAATCAATTCATTTTTGTACGACAAATTTATCCATTGTCATTGAAAAATTCAGCTCCTTTGCTTAAAAATACAACAACACTCATTAAAGTCTATGGTTTACACTTGTTAAAGTACATTTTATACATATACATACACAATCAAAACACACTTGGAATCTAATAGTAAAGCATAAATACAATTTAAATTTGAAAAAGTAATTATAAAGTAATTGCTTAGCCAACAAACGTATTCAAAAGTTCTAATTCTTATGCAGATTTATACTAAAGCGTATATTAACCTGGCCATTTTTTTAAGATTAATGCAAAAAAATTTAATATCAATTAATGGTCTTATATATCAAATTTAAAAAAGAGAAAAAAAATCTTGTCATACATAGAAAAATAAAACTGCATATAAACGAATCCAACTTAACTGAAATGATAACAGTTTTAAACGATAGTTGTGTAACATAAATATATAAAAGTTAAACAAAAAATATAATAAAATATAATTCTTCTAATATTGTTTGCAAAAGTAAGTAAATAAAATAACTAAAAAATATTCTATTGGTAAAAAGTACATTTTTTGATCAGGAAAAAAATAGAAAAGTCATAATTTTTATATAAATAAAAAATCAGTCTTCTATTCAAACTTCATTCGAACGTACCTGTTGATGTCCAGTAAAATTTAGATCCTAGGGCTGATATTTTTAAAACTATACTTTATTGTGCGTGCGAAGTCTCTGTGGTTGTTGGCGCAGCCGGCAGATCTTCTATCCTGATCTTAATGCTCAGTGAAATACCCCTTAACTAGACTATGAGTAGACTAGATCTTTCATTGGTATGGACGCCCAGTACTCAATACCTGTACAATAAAAATGACACAGCAAAAGATACTAGACTAATTGTGTATAAAAAACCATAATTACATTTTACCTTCCGTAATATTCCAAAAATCGACTCAGAATCGACGAGAATTTTATGTTTTTTTTAAAGATATATTTAGCAGTGCGTTAATTAAATTTACAAACATATTAACTGAAAGAATAAACTGAAGTAGAATAAATGAAGGATATGATTTAATTTATTATTTTAATATGTTGATATATAGAACAAATTAAGAAAGCAAAGTCATGAGTGAAAATTATTACACAAATATGACAATGCGTTTGAGAGGGAGGAGTGCTAAGGTCTATTAGCCTTGTTAGTCGGAGCATTATTGTGTAATATTAAGTCTATGGTATTCTTTAAGAGAAAGTAGCCATATTTGATTATTATATTATTTAATCGTTCATCGGAAATTGCAAAACAATCGTAGATAGTAGCTTATAAGTGGCAGCGTCACAAAAATCCAGATAACAACTATTAATATTTAATGATTTGAATAATTGAATATGTAAAAGATAAATATCCTTTTTGCTGGTTGAGATGCTAGGGGGTGCTAATTTCAGTGACTGAGCCATGTCCATGCGCTGAATAAGTGCACCCCCTTGTAGTCGGGGGGGTGTGCTAATTCCGTGCCTGGTCCGTGTCCGTGCGCTGAATTACCACCCACCCCCCTGCCGTGACGTCAGAGCCCGAGGGGGTGCTTATTCCAGGGGGTGCTAAAGCAGCGTCCCCGACGCAGCTTCATATAGAATTAAAACATATCCCCAGACGGGGGTGTCAGTTCTTATTTTATTATTTTTACCTATACCGTTGTTTATCATAGAAATAACAGTCTTCTTTCTTCTGTTCCCCTCTTCCTTGGCATAAATTTTATCAAACTAACAAGTTTAAATTAATATTCCAACATTCGTGTTAGCTATTAATTTACATACAAACATAAATAACACATGTTAATAACAATAATTACGGACCATAAGTTTCGGATTTGTGCATTATTCAGAAAAATAAATACTGAATTGTTTTAATACACTCCTCCTCTCCCAAACCATGTAGTTATCGCAACTGTTTACATTCACCTGTGCCCTTTTATCTAAATCATAAACTTTTTATTCCTCTTGAGGTTTCTTCAAGTTTAAAATACATTTTTACAAGATTACAATTCAAGTTAATATTTACAATTTAACAGGGCTGTAGAATTTCCTCAATTGTTTCAATATATTTTAATTTAATCTTCCTTGTCACTGAAATTTCTCAAATCAAACATACATACATACAGCGTACATCTAATATAGTTTTTTCTTCATTCTTACAACTAATTTAATTCGTCATAATTTTTAATCAGTTCCTTTTAAAAAAATTTTTTTTTGTAATTCAAATTATTTACCCCTCGGTAATTATTTTCTTTTGTTATATTTAATATGCATTCTTCTTTCCCCAGTGGGTTTCACATCCTGCAAGTGTATTCTACGGAACTCATTCAATTCTTTTAAATTTTGAAACTACATATGAGTTGGAGCTAATAATTGAAATTATTCTGAATGGTCCTTCATATTTCAGATCTAGCTTATATCGCTGATTAGTAATTCTACAATAGACTACATCATACATTTTTAATTGCCTGTGATTTCGGTTGTATCGGTTTCTTCTCGAATTCAGCTCATTTTGTCTTTTTAAATTTTGAATAGCTTTCAAACCATCTTTGCATTCTTATCTTTGCTCCATTTTTTCATCACAAATATCTTTAATTTGCCATTTTAGTGACAAACCATCATTTGCTTTGAAACTGAACATTAATTCAAATTCAGACGACTTTATGCTTTCATTGTGACAAGTATTTAGGGCCATTTTGCACATGGTACAAATCCTTGTCCCAATTCTTTTTACAGTTATTGATAATAAGCTGTCAGAATTTGATTTAAATTTCGAATTTGCCTTTCACTTTTATTTCCTTGAGGAGTATAAGGTATAATGGTCCTTTGTTTTATGCCCAAATTAAACAAATAATTTTTTGAATTCCTCGCTGACAAAATAATGTTCCATTATCCGTCACGAATTCTTCAGCAAAGAAAAATTTTTGGAAAATATTATTTTCTAATGCATTTAATTACATTACCTGAGGTGCATTTCCCTGAGTGGCATTATCCAATTATATTTGGTGAAGTCATCTACTGCTATCAGGATGTAATTGCATTCGATTGGAAGATGCAGGTAATGGCCCATAAATATCCATATATAACCTTCTGCATTGGACGACTGCTCAGATTGCTGTTCAAAGGTCCTTGGTCCCTCCAGTTGCTACTTTTTGCTTTCAAACATACTTCACAACATTTTACATTATTTTTCACATAATCATTTAGTTTAGGGTGATAAAACCTTTCATTTATTTTCTGTTGTGTTTTTAAAATGCCGAAGTGACAGCCAGACAATGAGTTGTGATAATACTCGTATACAACCTTGAATAAGTGCTCAGGTAAATAGATCCTTTTAGAATTGTTTTTATTGTTCACATAAAATAACACCCCTTTTTTCCACACTGTAAACATCACTATTGGTATAGTTCAATACACCCTGCCAAAATTTTAGTTATATTTACATCCTGCTTCTGATGCGTTTTTAAGTCCATAAAGCTAAAAGGCATCGTACTTATACTATTTATAGACACTGTATTTCCTCTCTTATTACTAAGATCCTTATTATTTACAGTTTCATTGTTCATTTTTAAAGAGTTATCGTTCATCTTGTCCTTATTCACTAATTTTTCTAGTTCATGTAACACATTGTTGTCAACTTCACTATCTTGAAATAATCTAGATAAATAGTCCGCTACTGGGTTCTGATTACCTTTAACATGCGTAATTTTTAAATGGTAAAGAGACAATATAACCTCCACCCAGCGCCCTAATTTTCCTAATTTTACGAAAGTGGGACAATACCCAAGCCAATGCTGAGTTGTCGGTCACTAAGTTTGAATGGTCTCATCATTTCTAGGAAATTACGGAACTTATTTATTGAACAGACTACTGCCAAAGCTTCCTTTTGATAGGTAGTAAGTTTCACCTCACTTTCATTAAATTTCCTCAAATAATAGGCCACCGGTTTTAAATGTCCATTGTCCGCTTCCTGTAATAAACAGGAACCGAGGGCCTTATCACTCGCGTCGCATTGGACTGTGAACTCCTTGTTGAAGTCAGGGATGGCTAATACGGGGGACGGGTAACCGCTCGTTTCAGTTTATCGAACGATTCCTGAACATTTTTGTGCCACATAAATTTGGTCGACTTCTTCCTCATTTCATTGAGTGGATGAGCTATTTCCGCATAATTTTGGAATAAATTTAGAGAAAATAACTAGTCATCCCTATGAACCTCGCAATACCTTTTCTTGTCCCGGGGTCTCGGAGATTCTAATAACGTCCGTGTACGGTCAGGGTCCATTTATATAGTGTCCTTTGGAAACCAAATGTCCCAGAAATTTAATTTCATTATAACAAAATTTTTACTTTCTCCGGATTCACAGTAAGATTATTTTTCTTTAAACACTCTAACACTTGTTTCAAATGCATATAATGTTCCTCCAATGTCTTCGAATACACAATAATATCGTCCAAAAAGGCGAGAGTGCAAGTAAATCTCAATTCTCCTAAGATTTTATTCATATATGACGACAATACCCCACTTCCAATTAATAATCCAAAAGGAATTCGTTTAAAGCTGTAACTTCCGAAAGGTACCGAGAACGTAGTTAACTCCTGGCTTTCCTTCGCTAAACTTATTTGATAAAAACTTTTGGTTAAGTTTATTACTGAGTAATAATTGTTTCCCTTCAAATGGTAATATAGTTCGTGCATGTCGCCTATAGGATAACTCACTCCTTCCAACTTCTTGTTTAACTCCTTGTAATTAACTACTAATCTTTCCGATTTTCCATCTTCCTTACCTACTAAAAAGGCTGGACTCGAGTACTGACTCACACTTGGTTGAATAATGTCCTGTTCCAATAATTCGTAAATAATTTTTTTTTATTTTTAATTGTTTAGGTGGATTCAATGGATATTGGTCTAAGTTTTTAACGGGTTCATGATCTTTAAATTTTAATTTATACTCATAATCTAGAGTTTTACCAATTTTGTCGGTAAATATCGTAGAGGAAATTCCTTTATAATTTTTATTATTTCATTGCTGGCCTCTTCGCATCCTATTTTATAAAGTGTGATTGGTGTATCATACACGCTACTGTAATAATTTTGCACAAATTTTATACACTTCTCTACATTAAAGGTCAAATCGACCAACAATTATTTTTCAAGTCTATTAACAAACCAGAATGTTTTATAAAGTTCGCTCCTAAAATTGCCTTTTGGGCTAAGTCCTTCACTATAAGAAATTCCACTTTCCAGGTGAACCTATCTATTTTAATTTTTATATTTACACTGCCGATTACGGACATTTTTTTTTATTTTCAGCACTCATACATGTCAGTTTAGATAACTGGTAACACTTTACAATCTTATTCTCTAATAATAGTTTTATACAGTCCTATCACTTATTATATTTATACTACTACCAGTATCTAATAATACATTTAATGATATATTCTTGCCAAAATCTATTTCTAAGCTGGGCAATGAACTGACATTTTCCGAATTTTTCTTTTGCCAAGTATGATTTAATTTAGCAGATAATTCATGTGAATTTTTGTTGGACACAATTTTAGGTAACCGGGAAAGTTCGCCCTTCCTTAACTCATTGTTCGAACTTTCCCTACTAAACTAGTTTTTTGACTCCTGTACATTACGACCTACATTTTCGGGTTAATAGCTGGAGTGTGGTTTACAATAGGTCTCCGCTAGGTATACAACAGGTTTTCCTGTTTAGCTCCCGGCACTGATAAGCATAATGACCAGGTCTATTACATTTATAACAAGTTATTGTTTCTTGCCTCGCCCTGATGCTGTTAACCGGTACAATTATACTTCCTAATCACATTAAATTTATTCCCTGTTTTCCTCACGTTGTCAGCATAACCTACATTATTCGCCCTTATAACATATCTCATCCAGTTCGGAATATGTGCTCGGATTTCCCATGAACACTAGTTTATTTCTGGTTTCAGGATTAATTCCCACCTTAATTAATTCCACAACATCCCTTTCATTTATATTACAACAAAGTACTTCTACTGATTCCTTAATGTCTATAATGTAGTTGGATAAGCTTTCATTATATCTTTGGGGACGGTGCACCTTTTCAAATTTCAAAAGTTCACGCTGATGATATGGCACGAAATAATTCAATAATATTTCAAGCATTAATTTGACCGTGACATTGTCCTGTTTTATTTCCAATAGTTTCGACAAAAGAGCTCCCTGACTATGTGAAATCGCAATCTCCATAATATCCCTCTTCCGTACATCTAGTTTCCTTTTTAAGTTTCAAGATTATTTTAAAGAATTCTAATAATTCTTGAACATTTAATCCATCGCAGATTTTTAACATCCTTCAAATAACGCTCAATGGGGATTCGGTAGTTTATTATAACTTAAATGTGGCCGTCCCGAAACAAACACATCATCTCTCATATTTAGACCAGACTTATCTTTCACTTCCGGTTTACCAGCCTCTTCCACTCACCTTCTATTTCCAGATTGGAATCAGATAACTTGCGCACCAAGTTATCAGATGTTTCCTTGTCAATTTTTAGGTTTTTTATTTTTAACAACTTAATATACTATTCCGGTTTTCAACATGTTTAGCTAAATCCTTCTCTTCGATTTTAAACAATTTACTTAAGTTAGTCAGTCGGCGCTGCCAATGATTTATTTTTGTTTCACACCTAACTATGTCCAATGTTAGTCCCTGTTCAATGGATTCCTCCAGTCTAGTTCCTAATAGTTGGGTTTCTAACTTAATTTTATCCCATTCCTCCTTGAAAGCGACCTTTCCACTCAGGTTCAAATAATTACTCATTTACATCAAGACTTATTAACTGCCGTAACTTTTTCCTTAAATCTATCACCTTAAGACTAGGAGACATCTTCCACACCTCTTAACCTAATTTCATAGTCCAATTCCTCCTTGGTTAACAAGTCCACCTTAAGTGCCATTTTAAAAGTTTTAATATTAAACACTTTATAATTTTCCAGTATCCAAGCCACTTATTAATTTACAACCACTAAGTTCAATTTTACTAAGGTTCACCAGAATATAGCAGAGTGGCGCACTTATTTGTATACTGAATGTTAATATACAAAATTTTTTGTTTTTATTATGATGACCCTAAATAGTCTCGAACTCATAAGATTTAAGTAGATACTGGTGGAAATTTAAAACTGCACCCTTTTAGAAATATTCAGGTTTATTAAATCAATTCAAATGTCAATTATTAACCTTGTATTCCACCAAAGCAATGTTTTGAACAATAGGTTAAAATTACTACTTCCTTAGGCAAGGCACTTTCGATTTAATATTGGCTCACTGTCCTCTAAATACGTGAGTATAAAATATAAAAAATAAAATAATAATCTTGAATAAATCTGAATGAAATAAATTAAATAGGCTTCTTCTCAAAACTAATAAAATAATAATAATAAACTTCTTTCAAATTAAATTCTCAAACAAAGCTAAACAGTTCTCAACAGGAATTTTTCAACAAGTTCCAACAGGATATGGTGCAGCACCTGCAGCTCTTAATTTTTACTACAATCCTTAGAATTTCAATTAAATTTTACGTTCGACTTTAATAAATTACTTCTTTACAATTCATATATATATATTATAGTCCTCATTCAACAGAATTTGATCGTTAATTTCAAATTTTCAATTCCAATTTCAAATTAATTCACTTCTTAATTTTGCAAATTTCAAATTTAGAAAAATTTAATAATTTAGTCAAAGTACTTAGCTCTTTGGTCGTGAAGGTCTTGGAGTTTCGGTATTAATATAATTTATACCGACGGATCCTACGCCCGACACTAGTTTTAAACTCGCACTAAAATGACTTTACTCTCTCGCTTCTCAACTCGGAATGGTAGCAGATCGTGGTTTCTCGGCCTGCACCGACTACGCTCCTGTTCCTGCAGGTCTGTTTAAATCTCTCCCAACGCAGGTTGGCCGCCTAACCAAGATAGAGACCACTGTAAACTATTGTTTAGCATTACTGCCATCAAGTCAGGTCTAGACCAGATTCCAAGCGCGTTGTGCCTGCCGCTGGATTACAATATAAATTTACTTTTTTATTCCCTATCCATTTACAATTCTAAAATAAATTTTTATTTTTATTTAAAGTATACCATGTAATTGGTATAGGGTTGTAATATTTTTGTCTGCTATTTTTACAAAGAAGAATATAATATTAAAGTATTTATTAGTAGCATGTTTTAATAGTAATTGACTTGGAAGTAGAATATTTAATTTTGCTTTCCCATTTAAGAAGATAATATACTATATTGTATCATCTTAAGAACTAGAATTTCGGTAAAATAAATTTACAACAACTGAATGAAAGTATAAATTATTACAAAGAAATAAATCGCTTAAGATACTGAAGTCTGTTAAATCTATTTGTTTTTTTTTGGCGTAATGCGCTTCACGAGCTCGTAGACGCGCCATTGGCAATTTCTTACCGCAGTTTTTCTAGACATGTGTAATGCAGCTTGCAGTTAATTCCAATTAATGGCGATTCATTTGTGCTTTAGTTGTTTATTTTGTAGAAACTTGTTTCCGAAAAACAATAATTTCATAAATGTATTACATTTAATTGCTTAGAATAGTTTTGCTTTATTTTTAGTAAACTATATGTAAGATTGAAATACATCATTGTAACGTGTGTTGAATTGCATTAAATTGAAACAGTTTATCAATTGTTCTCAAATACTAAAAACCGTAATCCCTAGTAACAAATTTGTATTTAAAATGTTGAAAAGCTAAAAGGTTAAAATATTTCCAGATTGTTTAGTACTTAATTAAGTAT
>NW_025778145.1:0-91004 GCF_021130785.1 Homalodisca vitripennis
CGTTTGCTGTTTATCTGATGGATTGTATCCATAGTCTGGAAAATTAAATTCCTTCGACACAACGAGTGAGCGATGGATGAGCTAAATGGTGGGGAGGGGAGGGACTTTCCCTGTTTCTATCATTCCTTTTAACATTAACGTGATTAAAAGCGTTTCTAGGAGTATTAGATTTTTTTATCTAAATTAAATTGAGAAATATTTAAAATTATACATCACACCCTGACTGAAATTTGAAGGGTTTGGATTGTTCAATAGCAACGTAATAATCCATTTCAAGTGTCAGCGAGATATCATCAAATATCACATATTTCTATGATAGACCATTGGGGATGATGAATGTCTCCAACAATATCACCAATCCCATCTAATCAAACGTATGCGTGTTTGGTTCTTTTTTTTTAATTAACATTTTTATGAATTCTCGGAGACTTAGATAAACCAGAGTATATTGATCCCATCCTTTATTACTTCACAAATAAAGCAATACGGTTATAACTAGACGCTAGTTTTTAATTAGATTTATAAGGTTAGAATTCCCTACAAGAAACTATACACCGGGACAAAGCCTGATGTCTCCTTATCCCACAAATCTATTCTGGCAGTTATATGATGTAAACAGGAATACTGATGAAATATAACAAAACAGCAAAGGCTGACAACACCATGGATACTTGACATAGTATTATTTATACTAATGCTGGCGTCAGTAATTAATGAACCTTTAAAATTATCAAAGTCTGTTTATGAATTTAAATTTATATGTCCTATGTAAGTTTTAATGTTGGATTATGGCCCATCCTAAAGAATTAAAAATATTACTCACGGGTAAATGCTGAAAAAGATAACTTTAGTATAAGGGTGTATTTAGGTTTACATAGGGTCTGACGTGCTAAAGCAATAATTTAATACGACTTTATTTACCATACTAAGGTAACCTTTTAAGAGGAAAATCTTATACTTCCATGTCAAAAATCAATTTTTGTTCATTATTGGCTAGAAATACATTAAATATCATACAAAAACAGTCTTTTTAAAAGTAACCAACAAACAGTTTTTTTCTGATTAATTTAAAAATAATAAAGTAAAGAAAAATCATGCCTAACTATTTGTAAAAAATAAACAACAATATAATTTATTTTGAACCATAATTATCATGCACTTAAGTAACAGTATCTAAACTATTATAATAATCACACTATGTACGTAGTGGTCAGCAACAGTTTAAAATTAGAAAATAAAAATACACAAGCTACGAAGCAATGAAAATTATACTAGTACTAATTAAAGATCAAGAAATAATAAAATAAAATAGAATAATACCAATCATGCACAAGACCAGTAGTATTAAAAAATATGACAACAATGTAAGTAATTATAAGTTGCCAACAAAGAGATAATTTATAACAACGTAAAAGAAAAATGTAATAAAAATAAACAGTACTACTTATACATATATATCTGTGATTTTAAAAACTAGTGGACCAGATTCTATTAACAAGATTACAATAAAGGGAGACAAAAGTTCATACACAAATATACGAGTAAAAAACAATTTTAGAATATTAAATATGGATATTTGGTTAAGATGAAGATGATGGTTATAGATATGGATGTTGGTTAAGATGAAGACATACAGCCTTCGTGAACAATGCTCAAACTTTAAATTGATAAAGTCCACATAAGGCGACTTCAAGTTCCCAGATATTGGATTCTGTTGGGTGGGTGGCATTAGAGTTTTTCTTTTTATATTTTATTTATATAAGTAATTAGTCTTTGAGTTTTCGGTACTTTCAAAAACAAACCAGGATAGCCTTCATTTACAATGACGATGTAACTTAAAAGAGTTAGAAGCCTGCTAATATCAAGGGTCTTCCTCTTAAAAGAGTTTTTTTTTTAGTCTTGACCACAAAAAATTGTTTTAAAAGAATGCATTAAAGTTTTGTGTTTTCAAAGGAAAGACATTTTCGAAGGAAATCAGGATAGGACAAAGGGAATGGTCTGTTGTAGTTGTAAGCTATGTTTTCTGCTTGGGCTAATCTATATTTACCCCAGATGTCTGGTGGCGGAGGACACACTCTGGTGGCTGGGATAAATATCAGTTGACACAGGGAGGGAATAAATTGACCTCACAACTTTCTTTATGCTCTGTAAGCTGTTCCACATAGCTCCTAACAGAATTTACATAACAATTTTGAAATTCATCAATTGTTTTATCTGGCAGCCTTCCAGTTCCTTCCACTAGAAAGCAAATAGTTATATTTTTAATTAAAAGTAAAATACGTAGAAAACTTTTTTTAAATATGGTTTTATATATATAGAAAGAAATTAACTGTCAAAAATTAAAAAGTTTATATCAACAAAAGTTGTGTTTAGCCTCTTGCTATTCAGCAGCTTTAAAAAATAAAAACGAAGTACCAGATACTCTGCTGGGTTTGAGATTGTACAATTCAAGCAAAACTTAATTTTGTATTACATTCTAAAATATACAAAAATTTCCTTATATTAAGAGAATTTATATTTTTTATTACTACTTTTTCATTTAAAAGCTTAAATAAATAAAATAATGGCGCGAGAAGATTTTGAAGTATAAATATTATTGAAAAGTGATTTGTTTCAAAAATCTATTTTTTCCTAGTTGGCACTTATTATTGCTGTGGCTGAAATCAACCGTATGTTTTGTAAAAATTTTTTCCACCTTTAAAAGTGATACAAAAATACTACATACTACATTACTCTAATGCAATCATATGTTGATTAAAATATGGAAGTTTACTAATTTTTTATTCCATAATATCATTTTATGATATTTTAATTATAAATCACTATAGCCTTAGAATCTATTGTTTCCGCAGATAATGGCTGAGATATAACAGAACAAAAGACGTATAAAGGCGGCGTTCTTGAGTGGAGGTATTCGCAATTTAAACAAAGAAAATCTTTCTCTTATTTATTAGACATATTCCTGCATTCTCAGAATTCATTATCATGATAATCTCATAAGGCAGACTGTATGTGTCCTTTGAGAGTCTGTCAGTGGTGGGAGGAAATCTAGATTGATGTCCCTGCAGATGTTTCTTGATAGATATTCACCGTCCTACGTCCCAGGTTAGCCAGACAAATGGTTTTCATTCTTCAGAGGTTGAAGGAGACAGTTTTAAAGCCGTTGTAAATTGTTCCACTGAATTAAGGTCACTGCCCAAATCTTTTAATGGATACTTTAACAGAACCATAGGTAGATATGGGCCGCCAAGCGCAAAAAGTTTGTGACAATCCGTGTGTGTGTGTTGTGTGTGTGTGTGTGTGTGTGTGTGTGTGTGTGTGTGTGTGGTGTGTGTGTGTGTGTGTGTGTGTGTGTGTGTGTGTGTGTGTGTGTGTGTGTGTGTGTGGTGTTGTACATGTTTGTGAGCGCGTGCATGTGTGTATGAAGGGAATGTTTTGCTTGTGAAAAGTCAAAGAGGAAGTACAAAACGTAGTACTGTGGATATAAGACCTTCTTTTCATTACATATTCAGAACTTTGTACTGAAAAAATTGTATGCAGCTAGTTTATATGAAAAAGTTTTTGTCTCTCCTATTACTAATAATATGAGTTATTGGTATAGAATATGTAATATGTTTTTAATGCAGTATGAATAAAATTGGTGTACTTAAATTATCATACGTATCGCCGGGATCAGTAGGGCGTGAGGTTTCTTTCCTTAATGGCTATACTTTAGTTAGTGATACAGCATATGAAGATGCTGCTGGGAGTCCTTTAGTAAGCAAATCGACCTGAATATTTCCTAGCACATGATACAGTAAGTATGTGAGGTTTCTGAAAATAAATATGGATTTTATCAGTTATGATATTCTGTGAAATTTCCAGGAAATCAATTAGCTATAGATATGTGTATTCAATTAGAGCTATGAAGAGTTAAGATCCTTTTTCTGGCATGTACTGAAACCAAGCTGCGTTTAACTTTATTATTTTGTATTCAAGATATATTATGTTATTAATTTATTAATTCAGAAATCGGGGATAGGCATATTGTCATCTTATTACTTTATTACTTACATAAAACATCTCTATCTCGTATTTCATGGAAAGCTAGGTCATGTGTTTTCTACGTCAAAAGTTTGGCTCTCAGCTTCTTAACTAATAGGTTATGGTAGATTTAGTATTTATCATTTTTTATTAAATTTTATTGTGTAATCCATTAGAACACATTATTTCTGGGTTTCTTCCTTAGAAAGAACATAGTTACATGCTAAAAGATTACTCTTGTGCTATAAGATCCAAAAATTGACTAAAAATAGTGTGCATAGCATTATTTGCAATGAAATAATCATTACTCTGTGATTATGTATTCTCTATTGAAAGAAATAAACAATTAACGTTACTTCTTGGTTCTGTAGTACATCCTTTTGCGAATATAACTACGATTGTTCTATACGTATGCTGGTTTCAGGGATCTACTTTTATTTTGAAACACGTGACTAGATCAAAATTTCTTGTATGTTCTAGATAACGCTATAAATATTAAGTATTTTTTAAATCAATGATTTTCCACAAGGAAAGCTACTTTCTTACTCTACAAAGTTATTCATTCCAAGGAACCATAATTTATATAATTAAAACTTGAATAATAAGTTAGCTTAGTCTATTATTTAATGCTTATAAATTATATCAGCCACATGATATAAAACTCTGTGTCTTTTTATAGTTTTGAAAGACATTCGATCACAGTGCTCTAGGCTACTGGCTACCAAAATTTTTATGTTAAAATATTACATTAATTTGTTTTTTTAAGGGAGCTGATTACTGAAGCACGCATGATGCTTAGACACCTGTTCCTAATCCACTATTTAGCTTAATAGCAGCTGATTTACTGCAAGATGCAATGGCCGAACTATCACTTTAGTTACTTGTGGATTATACTCTTATTGTGATAACAACCTTTAAACAGTTCGGTTCTTCATAATTTTATTTACAATAAGGAAATATTTAACTCCTGAGAACTCCCTCTACAGTTTATTTCTCTCCACAGACTCAGGTTATTTCGCATGCGATAAAGTAACATGAATATGTATGTCCCTTGCTTCCTGAACTAGTTGCGCACATCCCAACCATAGAGGTTAACATATCTTAGAATATTCGAATTATTAGGAAAACTGTGGATAGAACTGTGACTTGCTGAAAATACTAAGCATTTTATGGTTGAAAAAAATTTAATACCAATAATTTTTACAAATTATGTGTGCTTTAATGTGGCCTAAATATGTATGTTTAAGGGACCATAGGTTTATGTTTTCTCAATCATTGTTTTAAACCTTCAATAGTTTTTTAATTATGAGACATTGTAAGCTTTTTAATATTGTTATATATATATATATATATATATATATATATATATATATATATATATATATATATATATACAGGGTGTATATTATGTCTGGAAACACCCAAATATATCCTTTAATAATTTAAATATAAATTTGAAACCTCTTACAATCGTGATAGAGATTGGGCATCTACTTTTTGGAACAATGTTTTGGTTATGTCACACCAACGGGGGACGTCCTGCCGAGGATATCGTGAATATTCTTAATGGAAGCCTATACCTTGTGATACATAATTTTAAAGGTAATAGCTTACTGAATTGAATGCCACAAACCGCATCTCAAGGGAATTATTCTATCAGAAAATAGAGCAATTTTAGTATTGAAAATTTACTGATGTTCAACAATGTAATTTTAACATGGTTCTTGCCACAAAATGTGTTACACTAATTTTTTAGCATTTTTTAAATGTTCAATTAAATAAAACAAAAATTTCATTTTAAGCTGGTTCTATTAGCACAAATTTGCCAGTTTTTATTACAAGTACAATTATGGAAATACTTATGTTATTGATTTCTTATTACAAATAAAAAATAATGTATGCTGTTAGAAAAGTCTTACAACAAACGTTTTACCTGCATTTGGTGTCAAAGCAATTGTTCGAACTGTGTTCCTTCTACGGTTTGACAATGAGCCAATCTTGTGTAAAATGATTCGACAGAGTTGCCTAACATTTCTTCAGTTATCAAAGCAATCTCCTCTATAATCCTGTTTCTTAGGTCTTCTAAATTATGAGGCTTTCTTCTATAAACATTGGATTTTAAATGACCCCATAGGAAATAATCGATTGGTGACAAATCCGGAGATCTTGGAGGCCATTCGATTTCTCCTCTTCGGCCAATCCATTTATGAGGAAACCTTAAATCCAAATACTCTCTTACCTGTCTCCCATAACGGGGTGGAGCACCATCCTGCTGAAACCATACATTTATCAAAGTATTCTCCTGATGCAATTTGAATAGCTGGGATTATTTCATTTTGGAGCATATTGTAGTAAAGTTCGGCATTTAAATTTCCATTGATGAAAAAGGGTCCAACAATTTTGTTACCTAAAATTCCACACCATACGTTCAGTTTTTGTGGTTGCTGTGAATGGGACTCAGTAATCCAATGTGGGTTTTTACTAGCCCAGTAACGGCAATTGTGCCTGTTAACATTGCCATTTAGGAAAAAAGTTGCCTCATCAGAAAATAGTATGTTGGTCAGAAAATCTCTATTGTCATCACATTTGCGCATCACAAGTTCACAAAACTCAACTCTTCTGTCGTAATCATCTTCGCTTAACTGTTGGACTAAATGAACTTTAAATGGTTTGTATTTATTAATTTTCAAAATCTTACTCACAGACATAGGGTGCATATCATGTTGCTGTGCAGCTTTTCTGAGCGATGTATGTGGGTCTTCAATAAATGTTTGCAAAACATCTAGTGCATGTTCTTCATCTGTTTGCAGATTGTATCCTACCCGACTTTGGCCGATTACGTACACTCCCTGTCATTTCAAAACGCTCAATAGTTTTTGATATTGTTGAAACACTTATGGGATTCCTTTCTGGGAAAAGTGTCATTAAACAAATTACAAACTTCCCGATAAGATCTTTGACGATCGCCATATCCTCGCATCATCAACAGAGTAATTCGTTCTCTTTCAGACAATTCCATTAAAATTGCCAAATAAAAACTGAACTACTGTAATTAGATAACTTGTTGACAACAATGCTTCAGAGACACTGATTAACTCGACAGGAATGATATGACCTTTGTCCATTTGTAATTCCCAAGCTTAGACCTGTCTAGTGAAAGCTCCATGCTCAACAAACTGAAACCTGTAGACCAGATGATTAATAACACAATAATGTTTCTCACAGGCTAGTGACCTTTGTCTCTTTAAACCTTCCTGCTGACTGGGAAAAACACCAACAAGTACAGATTCAGAAGTAATCAGAGAAAGTGACTCATAAGTTTTATTCATTGTAATAAAAACTGGTAAATTTGTACTAATGAAACCAGCTTAAAAATAAATTGTTTATTTTATTTTAATTGAACATTTAAAAAATGCTAAAAAAATTAGTGTAACACATTTTGTGGCAAAGAACCATGTTAAAAATTACATTGTTGAACATCAGTAAATTTTCAATACTAAAAATGCTCTATTTTCTGATAGAATAATTCCTTTGAGATGGGGTTTGTGGCATTCAATTCAGTAAGCTATTACCTTTAAAATTATGTATCACAAGGTATTATAGGCTTCCATTAAGTAATATTCACGATACCCTCGGCAGGACGTCCCCCGTTGGTGTGACATAACAAAACATTGTTCCAAAAAGTAGATGCCCAATCTCTATCACGATTGTAAGAGGTTTCAAATTTATATTTAAATTATTAAAGGATATATTTGGGTGTTTCCAGACATAATATACACCCTGTATATATTTATATAAAGTTAAAAATTTTAAATTATTTTTTATATTAAATTAAGAAAAATAATACAAATAATTTTGCCATTTACTTAATTGTTAAATTAATCTAAATACATTTTTGTATGGGAAGTAAATTAATTTTTAAATTAAAATTTAATTAGCATCACTACAACCAAGTTTTAGTAAAGGGTGAACAATTTGATGTGATTCAGTGTATTACAACCACTTGTATGAATAATGCGATACACATTTAAAACATATTTCAGTTTCAGGTATACCTTTGCTAAATATTGAGTATGCAAAGTTCATAAAACACATACCACTTTTACTGACATACAGGGTGATTCATGAAGTTCTCCCCCCACTTCTACAGCACATTTTACTAGTAAAAATAATGAAAAAATGTTATATAAACATAGGTCCGAAAACGCTTCGTTAGCGAGTTACAGCTAGCGAAAGATTTCGCCTGAATTCCTGGGTAAAGAGTAAAATAAATCCATACTGAACTTTTGGAAAGGTTAATTAAGTAAGAAATATCGTGGATTATTATGTATTTTTACCTGATAAAGCTAATAAAATAGGTTTCAGAACTGTACCTGTAGTAGTTTTTGAGGGATTCAGGGTTAAATGCAAAAAATTGGAGCACGAAACAATGTTTTTTTAAGTTTGATGTACAATAACTTTGTTAAAAATGGTAATAAATACATAAAATCAACAAACATTAATTGTAGAGAATTTAATTCAGAGAAAATTGATATAACCAAAGTCTAAAATAAAACAGAAATAAGTACCAAAAAAATCGATTTTATTCAGTATAATACATTACTAGTTTTAAGCAAAATTAATCAGGTTGGGCCAACCGTACGCACCTTTTTATAATAGATGTTCGAAAATGATGCCATCATTATCAATACATTTTGCAGCACGTTTGTGTATTGCTTTTGTTGCGTTTCTTAATTTTTCAGGACTTCCCTGTATCTGCACAGCCGAATCCATAATACGGGCAATTAATTCATCACGAGAATTCACTTTTGTCTTGTATACAATGTCTTTCATCCATCCCCAGATGCAATAATCCAATGGAGATAGATCTGGTGATCTTGGTGGCCAAGGGTGAGGCCCTCCACGACCAATCCAGTGACCAGGAAATTGATGATTTAAGTAAGCAGAAACGACACGTGAAAAGTGGGGAGGTGCTCCGTCATGCTGGAAGTACAAATTTTGTCTGAGATGTAAAGGAACATTCTCTAACAGCTGCGGCAACTCTTCTTGAAGGAAATGCAAATAGAACTCAGCATTTAGGCGTCCAGGTAATATGAAAGGTCCAATCAGCCGATTGTGCAAAAGGCCACACCAGACATTGACGCTAAATCGGTGTTGAAAGTTTTGTTCCACTACCTCATGTGGATTTTCTTCTGCCCATGAGTCTTCATTGTGCAAGTTATTGACACCATCCCGAGTGAATTGTGCCTCATCCGTAAACAAAATACGCTTGTAGAGTTGATTATTATTCTTCAAAAAGTTGCAAAACTCCAAGCGAAGCGGACCATCCCCTAGCTGTAGATGTTGAACCTTTTGTTTATGAAACGGATAAAATTTGTTTCGATTAAGTGACCTCCACACCGTTGACTGCGAAACTCCTATCCGCCTAGAAATACGTCGTGTACTTACACCTGGACTGCGATGAACAGCATTAATAACAATATCATCATCAAGTTGGACAGCTCGTTCATAATTGGTTCTAGTACTTGGTAGTGATCCTGTTTCCCGAAGAGTACGAAAAGTTCCTGAAATTGTTTTGGTATCTCGAATCCTCCTATTAGGGTAAAGTAGTTCATATTCTTCTACAGCAGCTCTTAGCATTACCATTACAGTAACCCAAAATAAAAACCATATCAGCGTATTCCTCTGATGTAAATAAGTAAGGCATTTTTTCGCTAAATAAACAATCGAATTATAACTCACAGAAAAATTGCATTTAATAACACGATTCACAGAACCCGATCTCCTGCTGTAGCTTGCAAAACACCACTAATACACAGTTATAACGTAACAGTACAGAATACCATTGTTGATCAACTGTTATTCGTGCGTTACCAACTTAGAAATTAATAAAACAAAAAACTGCATTTCGATGATTAGTAAACAATAATGGGAAAATGTTTGCTTCATTTATTTTCAAACATTTGATGTAAATAAAAAAAAAAAAATACAACGTAATAAAACATGATATTTTTATTTACAAACAAATTTATTTAACAGTTAATCTTGTTTTCTCAATTTATCTCATCGTTAGGGAACAAACATTTTGTTTTTGTTTTACTTTAACTAAATACCGTACGGTACTTCTTTACAGCTAGTAGTAGTCTCTACAATTAATGTTTGTTGATTTTATATATTTATTACCAATTTAACAAAGTTATTGTACATCAAACTTAAAAAAAACATTGTTTCGTGCCCCAATTTTTTGCATTTAACCCTGAATCCCTCAATAACTACTACAGGTACAGTTCTGAAACCTATTTTATTAGCTTTATCAGGTAAAAATACATAATAATCCACGATATTTCTTACTTAATTAACCTTTCCAAAAGTTCAGTATGGCTTTATTTTACTCTTTACCCAGGAATTCAGGCGAAATCTTTCGCTAGCTGTAACTCGCTAACGAAGCGTTTTCGGACCTATGTTTATATAACATTTTTTCATTATTTTTACTAGTACAATGTGCTGTAGAAGTGGGGGGAGAACTTCATGAATCACCCTGTATACCAATAAAGTTCTAGGGTATAAAAGAAAAGTTTTACTTTACCTATGAGAATAGCCCTACCTGATCATACTATACATCTCAAGTTGCAGTAATATAAATCTAGCTTGAATAAATATGACTATAGCAGTATACTCAGTTGGGGTTTGTTACACAAACAATCACTATTGTGTTACTGACAGTATTGCAACAATCGTAATTAATTCTATTGTATTGCAGAGCGTAGGCATACATTCTGGGAATGTAATCGTACTTAATACAAGGTAATAACAATTACAGTGTAATTATAATACAATAACCTCCATAGTAACACCTCCGATTACCAATTATTAGCCTATAGTTTACTTCTAAAAACATTTTTCGTTACATGTAAATTAGTTTCGAAGTTATTTATATATCTTCTTATTACTGTATTAATACCCTTTAAAAATTCTATAAGGGAATTTCGAAAACAGGGTAGGATTACTCCGTACCATGGGTCAGTTAACAGACACATATACGGTTTGCTTGAAGCATTTAAAATCTTATCTCATTTCATTCTGTGAGGTTGAAACCTATTATTATGTCACAAGTTGAGTAAACTAATAGTATTTAATTGTCTTTTTTTTCACATATATTTATCCTTCGATGTCTCTTTCAACATCTTAGTTATTCACAAGGCAAATGTAAAAATGTATTGCAAGCTTTCAATATAAGATTAGTTAATCTAACATGTGTTTATTTTAAACTACTATACCATATTATGACCAACAGTTTCTGTATATATTAATAACGCTGTCATCTATATATTACTTAAACGTTTTCGTTTTAAATTGTATATCATATGCCTCACAGTAGTCTTTTATTAATTAATATCCCAGTTAACAAATCTTCTGTTGAAAATATTACGTAAGCGAGGCCAGACCAGAGTAAAACTTTTTTACACCTTTTTCCTGTTTTGCTAAGTATTATACTCCATTTCATTCTCTTTAAAATTATATATCTTTCATCACTGTAAATTACCTACAAGTGCTTGAAAAAATTAAAATAATTTATTCCAATATATAGAGTTTTTTTATCTTCTGAGTAACGTCAATAGTGTGGCTATATTATAGTACCGTTTGATTTACAATCTGTATTTTTTGTTTGCTATGTTGGACATAGTGACAGTTGCCTAATATCAGTTTTATCTTCCAGCTGTCGTCTTTTGTTTTGATTCCTTTCAAAATACCGTAAATGTAAACTTGTTTCTTGTTTACATTTTGTATTTTGTCCAAAGAAGAGAGCGATTTTGTGAATTGTGTTATTTCACGAAACATATTTGTTTGTTTAGTGGAACTAGCGATGCCAAGAAGACGACTGAGTTATAAAACCCAATAGTAAACATCATGTACCTACAACCAGTTCAGTAGGCCTAGGCTTACATTGGTAGGTACAGGTATTATACTTGATAAAAATTACGTTTCAATTATTTCTATACATACAATATTCCATGACGGTATTAGCTTATTCGTTCCCTATTTTACTTTAAAGCCTGATACATTTAACATTAAACTCCCACTGCTTCTCCTTGTTTAACAGCGTACGCAAGAAGAGTAAACTACGCCGAGAAGTCAGTCTAACTCATTAACGTTAATTACTGTACTCTAAGGCATGTCTCATTATTTATATATCCTTAGTGTGTTTCAATATTAGTCAGTTACTTAGTCGATGAGTGGCTTAGAGTAAGAACAAACTTGCCTACCTTACTTTAACTAATTATGATATTAAATGTAATACACGATAATATATTGCCTATTACATATAAAAAAAATACGATAACTACAAAAATATTGTTAAAAATATTAGAGGGGAAAATTGACAAGGAAAAAATTAAATTTTAAGGAACAGTTTTCAAATTTTATATTATTTTATTCAGATTTGATGATCATACGATTCGAAATTTAACGTTTTACAAATTTTATTAGAGGTATAATTATTCTTTCCATAAAAGGAATTGAAGATCATTCACTGGAATATATCCAGTCGTATCAGGACTGAATTACACCCTGTATAATTACGTAAAGTTTGTCGCAATTTTGTAAAATCGATAACTTGGAGTATGTTCAACCTAAAAGCAGGCAACATGTAGTTTGCTCATTATATTTAACGACACAACTAAGGCTAATGAACAGATGTGTTCCCATTATAAGTAAGTGTCGCAGTTTCTCCAACTAAATGAAATTAATGCTCAAAATACGACAACCTTAGTTAGCTATCATCTAATAATTTCTCCTTTAATTTTTAGTTACCAAGGGTCTCAATATACGATAATGTCAGTGTCATTAAACAAAACTACTGCGACCCTCGGTAGTAAATGTGTCAGTTATACAATTTTCTGTGTTAAACCACTGAAATATTTTAGTCTGCAGTGGCTCTAAGCATTACATTTATAATTTACTAAATAAAACAAAATCTATTAATGCGTATTTTTAGGAAATTAGTCTGCGATAGACTTTAATAGAGAAAGTGCTACAATAATTTAGCATTGAATCCAAAAATCCTTGTAGAAAATATTCGAAATTCGGTATGTACAGAAAAAACTTTACATGCTGCATATTAAAATTTTGCAATCATAAATTACTTTTAACTCATAACTGAATATTGATGAGGTCATAGTGTTTATTATCAATTTTGTATTTATTTATATATATAACTTATAAATATGTAGGTTTTCTTTTTATATTTTTTATTTACTTTAAGAATCTTCCACTCCAGGCTATGCGAGGATCTCTTCAAACAGAGTTAGACCTCTCTAAATTATTTGCTCTCTTGATTACTCAAAAATTACTGTACTTAGACGTTTGGCTTACTTGTCCCGTAAAACAATAGAGATATAGCGTTTACATTTAAACCTTCCAGAAGGCTTAATATGAAAACTATTTTACCTATTATGTATACTAATAATACATAGAATTACAAGGAAAATTTTAACTTTGAAACATCGCTTAAAAAGTAATTATGTATAATATAAGAAATTCAAGATATTTCACAGCGTTAAATACTTACAAAAAAACCATCAAACTGTTTATTTATATATCTTCAAATATATATTCTGTAGGAGAGCATTGTTTACACTCTTCAGATAATTTATCTCATCCGTTAAAACGTGGTCACTACTAAAACAGCAGCCATACATGGTTCAATAGGTCATATGTTCATGTCAACATTCTCTTATCAACCTCAGGTCGATTAATACGTACATCGTCTCTTGGCGAATACGTAATGTTTTTCGTTCGTCAAGCCTGCAGCGATGGTCAAAGGTATTTAATTGAAATCTGAAACTATTGAAATAGTAATTAAATGTAAGGCAAAAACTTATAATTCTTCAAACAAACTCATATTATTTGTAGTCATTGAATGGCCTGAAGCTAATGCGCCCGGCCATCAATGCTGGCTGTGGCAGTCCCCATACTGATGGTACTAACGTAAAACATCCGTCAAGATAATATATATCACATAAGGGAATAATGTATCGAACAACACTGCCTACGGAATTGATTAGGCCGTTAAACTAATAATCAATTTGTCACGTATGCATGGAAATGTAATAGATTATTTTAATAACAAAGACTTATTATAACTAATATATAATAACATTAAAACAACAAGATTAACATTAGTATAATATTTGCTCTTTCATAATTGCGAGTATACTAAGCAATATACGTTTAATTTGTGAAAACAGGCAGCCCGCTTTACTTCCGCATCCGTTAACAACGTTGCCAAGCTTCTTTCTTTCTCCTCATATGCTAGGCCGAAGCCACCGTATAGGTTATTACGGTAAATGATTGAATTCTACTGAGAACGATTTCAAAGAAATGCCTCTATCAACAAAAATAATCACAACACAAATGGATATTGTCCTCATAAGTATGGTGGGGTAAATATGCTATATCTATCATCAAATATTACAGTTTGAAAGGCCTTTTATCTTTTTAAAAATGTTTGCAAGCATTACATATTTTAAAATTTACAAATATTTAGTTTATTTTAATTAGTTATTAAGCATATAATAGTGAATTACAGAATACAAATTTTATGATACTAGCATATTTCTCAAAAGTTTATTATTTTCTGAAATGCCTGTACTTTGAACTGAAAGCTATAAATTCACAAAATATTACCCCTATAGTGCAAGGTATGGCCAAACGTTCAACGCAAATGGCCAGGAGTTGGCCAGGAAGCTGCATAGTTCTCCAATTTTCCGCTAGACCGCGTTTGCGATTGACTCAAACTTTGTGCAGACCCTATTTGTAAACTCTTGATTCCGACATACCAGAGACGATGATTGCATCGAAGGTAGCCAATAGTTATGGTTTTATTATTTTAGATTTTAAAAGCAGTTAACCGAAATAGTAATCAAAGTTAAATAGTTACAAAACTTTGTAGTTAATAATAAAAACCTTGTATAGTATGAGTTCACGTAAGCTAAATTATCTAGGAAACAAGGCAGTATAAGTTGTTAACAATAACTTGAAATTAAAAAGTTTTAAACAAGAAAGTGTAGCATTTGAATTTTTATTATGTACTCGTTTTGCTACGTTAAATGAAATAAATTAAAATATAACGATATAATACACCCCATTATGTGCTAAAGAAAATATGAGCTACTATTAATACAAATATAAAATTATCAGTGTCAAATTATAATAAATATTTACTAAATATTGATCCAAAATAGTTTTAGAAAACATTCCCAGAGTTACTTGAAACAAAGTAGGTTTGTACTGGCCTGCAACCATATTAAGTGAGCATGCGCATTTATTCAAAGTAAAAGAAAGTTTTTTTCGGTCAAAACAAAGAGTTCCATTTTCCCATACGTTGCGTATTTTGCAGGTGATAAAGCAACATGAATATGGATGATTTCTCAACAATTTGACTCTGGACTTTGCACATGTCAGCATGTTGTTGTTTATTACATCACTGTGGAAATATTCTCGGTGTTACATTTTCATATGAAACAACACTGTTTGTTCTTGTTATTTTTTACATTTTATTAGAATAAAAATTCAAGTTATTTGCAGAATCCAAAAAAATGTGTTTTTGTAATCTTTGCTGAAAGTCTTTGGGTATTATTATTACTTATATTACTACATACTATTTGAAAAGTCATAAGTATATTATTACAAAGAATATGATCTTATCAGAGTGAACAATGGATAAATCAATAGAGTTACACAAATAATGTCCTGAAAATAGTGTTCATAACTCCCTGTTTTGTGCTTATTTGTTTGGCTCATTTCATTTGCAAACATTTTCCATTCAGACCAATTATATCTTAGTATGAATATTTAACTTTAAGTTATATTGTGTGTATACAAAGTAAAAATCAGACACATTTATTCTACACCAGTTCAATATTTATTTAACATCAAAAATATAATTCTAATACAGAAAATCTTGACAGTTTAGTTAAAAACAATTTGTATTATTAATTTTATCAAATTCCGACAATAGTATGGTATATTTATTTAGTTATTTAGTGTAAAACATGAAAGTAAATAATTAGAATCACTTATGTTGGATTTTAATGATCTTAAACAGAACGGAGCATTATTTTGATAAATTACTAAACCACATATGAGAATAGTAATTTAAATTACACATCAAACAGGTTTTTCAATTTAGTGATATTGTTAAAATGCACTACACCAATATAATATTTTTATAGTTTAATTGAAAACCTGCATAAATAGCTGATTGTCGGTTCTAGTGATACTATTACAGTATGGAACACTCTTATGCTGCATTAAAGAATGTTGCGCAAAAGTCGTAAGCTCGAAGTATACTCATGACATTAATAAAGCAAATATGTCTATGGAAATGTTATCCTAGAATAGTTAAAGTTTATCCACTGTAGCAAAAGCAAAGAGTTCTTGGGCTTTGGCAGGTCTCGGCATAAAGAAATTCCCGGTCTTTCGCAACTTTTTGAAGCTTTTGGAAGCTTCCGGGATCTTGAATTTTTGGTCTTTAGCAATTCTTGGCCTCTGGCAGTTTTAGCACTCCCCGAACTCAAGCATCTCTTGGCCTCATTTAAGTCTGAGCCTATAAAAGCCTCTACCTCTGGTTATTCCTGGCATCAGATATCCCGGCTTCTGGCAGGGTCCGTCATATGAGACCTCTTAACCCTTAGCAGACTCTAGCCATTGGCTGGACCAGATACCGGATTCTTACAGCTCATGGCTTCAGAGTACTTTTTACCTCTTGCAAGACCCTGCTTGTATTGTAGTTGTGTTTAAAACAGTTTTGGCCTTATGGTTTCTTCCCTCTTGCTCTAAAATCGGTTATGAGTTATCTTTGGTTATTCTTTGTTATTTAGAATTTCGTGTACATTTTGGCTATAATCTATCCAACCATAAGATATTGTGTGTAGTTTGTTTACAAGGGGTTTCTCAAACCTCCCGTCCACTATTTACATAGGGATTACTGTATGGTCTGGATCCACCAAGCGAATTTTAAACCAAATAATTAAGCTATTAGAAATTTTTAAACTTATTTGAAAACTATATCAACTCTTTACAGGATATTTTTTTTTTAAATAGAGGGCCTTGGATTCAAATTTCTTAAAGTTCAATAGGCATTATAGGCGGAAGTATTACATCATGTTTAATTTTTATTAAATTTTTAATTCATTTTGTTAAAAACTTTATAAAATGTTATACATTTTTGTTAGATAGAGTAATATAGATATTGAGAAGACAAAGTACTATTTAATTTTTTATTGCAAACTTGGCGTGCTTAACTGTGTACGTCATTGGAAATATTACTTTAATGGAGGTATAAAACCCACATTAATGTACAAGGTGGTGAATATTTGCTTGTAACTTACTTAAAACTGGTTCGTTTCCTTGAAATTTTAATATGGTATTTTTACTGTGGCTTAAGCAAAAACAGAGAGATGAATAATGACTGCCTCAGCGAGCCATTATTTCCCGGTTCGTGAACAGCAAGTTTTCTATCACGCCAAACTTGTGATAAACGATTATTTTGACGCGTTAAGTAAACTTAGTTTCAAGGATTTTCGACTCTTCTCCCTAGACCAGAACAAAAGTGCTGGTGGTAGAAGTTTTTTAATCTTGCGTTCCTGTACATTTTCTTTGGGTTAAAAAAGCAAAATCAATTGTAGCAAGAGGAATATCTCAAACTGGAACTATACGCTTTTATATATAAATTTGGTTCAGAGAAACTGCATATGTATATACTGTCTTCTTATAAATAAATTAGACCAGAAGTGAGTTTACCCTTCACAATTTTTTATCACAGTAACTTTTAAGGAGTAAAATTTAAATTTTCTTCATCTGGGAAACAAACGTTTTTTCTTGAAATATCTTAGGTGGTAGATTAGAAGGGCTCGTAGTACATGATTTCTGACCGCAGTGGGTCTTCAAAATCAATATATTAAGTACATCTTTTCTTAATCATGGCAACAAGACAGACTCCGGAATTACGGTATATAATTTTCTTAAAACATATTCACGTAATATAAATCTAAAAATTTTACAAACACTGACGTGATTTGAACTTGAGTTTAGAATTGAAATTAATATCTTTAAGTATGTTTTCCTTTTTTCGACATAAGTGCGAGGTCCGCATCGAAGCCCGCTTAGATCGCGTCCTAGGTCGTCCAAATATTTGACAACAGTTGGACGTTGGACGATCTGGCACGTAATCTGAGGTCGGGAAAGACAATATTAGAAATGACCCTGGTCGTCAGTGCGATTGGTGGCGGGCTAAGGCGTCATCGTTTCCTTTTGGGAAACACAAAACAAGAATAGATTGCCATAATGACATGTAATCATCACAGTAGTTTAAATAACATCTGTATTTATAATACTTCAACTTTTCGAGTGCCTAGTAAGAAAAAATGTTCAAAACATAGTGGTCTCCAAATCATACCAAAGTACATAACTTTTTAATCACTCCGAAACCGAATTACCAAAGCATTTTGTACTAGATCCACAAATATTTCCCTTGAACAGTGTACAGGCTTACATTCTTATCTTCTACATTCATCAATGGTACATCATTAGTTACAGTTGACCAAATCAAAGGAGGGCTATACATAAATAAACAGGTTGATTAGTTTCCTTTATTTTTGTTTCTTGAAAAGTTAAGGAATTTTTAATTTAATAGGACCTAATATTTTCCACTTTCAAAGTTTTGAATGATAAGCTCCCATTTAGAAATGTTAAACTGAAAAAAAAATTATTGACGAAGTGGAGAAAACGTTTGATTAACGTCTTTATTGCATTTCCATTTTTTTAAATCCTTGTAAAATCTATAGCTTTTATTGCTGCTAAGTTTATTTGCCTCTTTATGTATTATTCAATATTATATTTTTAGTGCGTCAACTACAATTAATTCTGGAACACATAACAGAGGGGGAGGTCTCAAAATGTATGGTATATATATATATATCATATATCACATATCATATAGCAATCTAAATGGTTATGAACAAAATTATCCTTGAAAGCAGTAAAAATATTTTTAAGGTGTTTATGTACTGCATGGTGTTGTAAACAGAATCAGTCGATCTAATGTTTTATTCTTGAGTTGTAAATATAAACAACAGTAATGCTTATACAAAGTTATTAAAGCTTTTATATAGGAAATTTCGCTGAGAGTGCAAGTCATTCTATGGATTTGGCTGAGCGTTAGTGTCTAATACCCACACAGTGGTCTTATGAGTGAACGTTATAAGAGAGTAAAAAAACTGAGTGCTATTATTTAACGTTGAACAAGTGACATAGTAAAACTTTTAACTATACAGACTTGACATATTGCATGTATCTTCAGTGAAGCTTGTTACTCGACATGCGGTGTAGTGATAAGTAACATTTACTTGTATCGTTGTTTAATCAGATCTCAATAACGGTTCTATAAAAATGTAAGTGGCGTTTCAAACTTTTCCTTTTAAGGAATCTAAAACTGGGAAGTTTAGGACCAGCATACAAAAGTAAAAATATATAGCAAATTAGGAAGTAACCAATATCATATATCACAGATATTACTTTACAAGAGGTACATTTATAAGAGGTAAATGTGTTGTGGTTATAAATGTTTTGGTTGTTAATAAACGAAGCATTGATTTAATCTCATATAATAACACTGTTATATTAGCAGAGATAATACACAGCAGACTCTCTACAATGGAGGTTAATTGTATCACGCAGAGTGTGGTCGGTTGATACAATATTATGATCCCGACAAAGGATGACAACGCTATAAACGCTACACGCTTAATTACACTGGATTACCTCTTACAATAATCGGGGTCACTGAATAATGTAAGCGTTTGATATAAAACCACAGGATATTAATTTTTCTTTGTTTGAATGTTGCTATAAACTAAACATACCCATTAAAAACATTAATGGATAATCACATTTACCCCTTATATAATTTTTTGGATTCATACTTAAGTATGAGCCGGGGCTCAGTTTGGGCAATTTATTTTTTGTCTATTATTTTCCAACCTCGGCCACTCTTGTCAGTCGGTGGGGGAGTCACTCCGTCAAGTATTGATTTTCTGCCTGGTTGGACTGATTGGTTGAGGTCAGCTGGTTGACCTTGACTAGACTACTGACCAGCTGTTCTCCGGCACCGGCACCGGCACCGGCTACTGTTCGGAGCGGTCAGACTGTTCGGAGACACGTTTGGAGAAGCTTACTGTGTTCTGGCTGTTCTCTGTTCTTCACGTTTCTCCATGGCTGGCTAATTCTCCGACTTTCGGCAGGGTCCCCGTGAGTGCCGTCAGCGGGACTGATGCGGCGAGTCTGACCACAGCACTGAAGCCAACTGAATGCCCGCGCCCTGCCAGCGCTATTGGACCGGCATCCAACCGGAGTGTAGTGCTCCCATTAATTTCTTCTGGAACAAGGTTGGATCAGAAATGTTTTTTACTTATTATACCACTTGAGAGGATTGGCTTGTATGGAGCGCTGCCAGATGTTAGATCTGGAGGAGGGCCAGTATATTAGCCAGTATTATTTAGTTTAGTTACATGAACTGAAGGGGAGGATTTCATCTTTAATTCGGATTCGTGGAGGCAACTAAGCCCCCGCCTCCTTCGAAAATTGGCTTTAAATATTTTTTTTTTTTAATTTTCGGCTACAAACTTGAAACCAAATTACTTTTTAAAATTAGTGGGCCTAGAAATTCTACAACCTTTTCCCTCCCCTCAGTTCATAAAAAATTACCTGTTAAAATTTTTAGATTTACTACTGCCGTACCTGATATATGTTATTTATAGACCAAATTTCTATTTATTGTGTTATTAATATTATATTATTTATTTATTATGTTATTGTTATTATTGGAAATTATTTTATTGTTGTTATTTAGTTTTTAAGTTACGCGGTGCACCGTGGTGCTGCAGTTAACTGTATATTGTATTTTGCATGGAAATGTTTGCCACCTATTAATTATATTTCATTTACTCGAAATCTTGTCTCGTTTTTGTCTCTTCCCACTAGTGGCATGTGATTGTTTTTTTTTATGATTTGCTCCGAGTTTGGGAGGGGCGCGCTTCCGAGGCCTCCTGTATTTTTCACTAACTCGGAACAAAATGGTAGCAGAGCGTGGTTTCGTGTTTTTTTCCCTCTGCGGGCCCGGGGTTTTGTTTTGCCACTGGTGGTGAGAGGGATGAGTTGAAGTTAGTTTGTGGCTTCCTGCGCCTGTGCCGTCTCGCTGTGCTATTTTCCGCCGATCGACAGGAAGTGTGTGAACCTATTTATTTCCTGATTATTGTTACTTGTGTGTTTTTTGTTATACATTGTCATCGTTGTTTTTTTTCTGGTTTTGTTCTGGTACGGCGTAGTGTTTTGCTGTGGTATTTTGGTTTCGCTGCCGTGTTTCGTGGACGGCAGGAATTCTGGGGACCCTGCTGAGAGTGTTGTTTCACTGCGTTATTTACTTGTCGCCTTAGTTGTTTGCTTTGTTAGTTGTTGACTTCGAGTCAGTGTGTGTTACTTGTTAGTCTGTGTCATTTATTTATTTATCATGCCTGTCTCTCTGGTGCCTGAATACTTGTTGAAGGAGGATCTCCATTTTGAGTTGTTGGCTCGTGGGCTTACTCCGGGTTCCGACTGCGAGTCCATGCGGAAGCAACTGCGTGATAATATGGAACTGGACACGACCTGGCCTAGAGATTTGACGTTCCAGAAGCAGAGGCCTATTTTGGAGGCTAAGTTGGAGACGTTTGAGAATAGTCAGGAGGACTGGTTGGAGTCGCCGCCTACTGGCCGAGAGAGGGCTAGGTATTTGTCCCGGCTTACCCATCTACATATGAGGCTGTCGCTACTTAGAGCCAAGCTTACCAGTTCTGGTGATAAGGAGTGGTTGGAGGAACGCGTCACCTTGGTTGACGGCCTGCTGACTGTACTCGAGAGGGACGAGGGGGCAAAGGCTCCTGAAAAAACTGTGTCTGCGGCTGTTAAGGGTGAAGGCCAGATTCCTGGATCAGTCGTTGCGGAGGTGTCTGGTGTGGACGGGGCCCGGGGGCCTGTGACCCAAATGCCTGCTGGATCTGGGGGACTGGGGACTGTGGTGACGGGATCCTTTGTTCAGTATCACAAGCTTCCAAACCCACTTACCCCGTTGCTGCAGCGACTACCAACGGTGGATGGTCTAGATACTGAAGCCTTGCTGCGGTTTCTTTCTGAGATCCTGCGACTGCATGACTTGCCTGGTCTTCAGGGAGCGAGCTTCCTGCATGTCATCTCTCCGTTTTGTAGGCCACCTTTGGGTGACTGTCTGGTTCGAGTTCTCCAGAGGGGTGGTACCCTGGATGATTTTCATAGGGAGGCATTGGATTTCTTTGTTCCTGGTCAGTTGAGGGAACGTCTCCGTGTGGAGAAATTCTTTAGGCCTCAGGGCAACGGAGAGAGTTTGGCTAAGTTTGTGGCCGAGGTGAGGGACACTGATAGGGTGTTAAGGCTCAATATCCCCGAAAGTACTGTGGTCACCACCATTCTTGAGGGTCTCAATCCTGAAGAGAGGTCCCGTCTAGTTTTTTGCTGGTCGCCCTTCCACCTTTTCTGAACTGGACCGTCTGTGCATTGCTTCGCGCAGCGTGCAGTTTGCTGACCGGCAGAGGGCGGAGAGGAACAATCATCGTTCCATCCAGCCCTCCAGGGCTGTCACGGCCGTACAGAATCCCGTGGATGGGCCACACCACTCAGGTGGGCTTCGTCTACCCATCTGCTATGCCTGTGGTGAACAAGGTCATACTCGTCGGGAGTGTCCTAGGAGATATCGCACTGGTCCAAAAAACTAGATCAAAGGGGGGTTTTCTCTGAAGTTCCCCCGAGGTCTAAGAAAAAATTTCAAAAAAATAGTACCTGTGCGAAAAATTTGATTAATAGTTTGGACACTATGAGCCTAGCAGAAAAGGGAAACCTACGGCTTAGGACAGCATCTTCGGTGTGCCCTTATATCAATATCTTAGTGGGAGACTCAGTGCATAAGGCCCTAGTTGATTCCGGGTCAGCCTGTAGCCTCATCTCTTCCCGTCTTTTTGAAGCCATTTCAAGGTTAGGTTTGGTGAAGCACACCGAGGAGTCTTCTTTAACTTGCTGGACTGCTTCTAATTCCCCTCTTCCAATTTCGAAGAAGGCTTCAATCAAGTTTAAGGTTGAATATTTTTCATGGGTGTGGAGCTTCCTTGTGGCCCAGGACCTGAGTATGGATTGTATTTTGGGGGCGGATTTTATTCAAAAGACTGGTTTGGTGCTGGATCTTCAGGCGGGCCAGTCTTATTTCAAATTCAATCGGCGAGTGTCAGTCCCCTTTTCTGATAAATGCAAATCGACGCCGCAGGTTGTGGAGGTGGAGTGTGAGGAAGGTTCTGCCCCTGGGGACCCGTTCGGTCACTTGGATGAGGAGCAAGCTGGGGTTCTCCGTGAGCTTTGCTCAAGATTTCCGGAGGTCCTCACACCCAAGCTCGGTTCTACCCATCTCATTGAATATGAAATTCGTCTGACTGACACTCAGCCAGTACGCTCCCACCCATACAAGTTGGCTCCTCCAAAGATGGAGGTTATGCGTGGTATCATCAAGGATCTCTTGGATCAAGGAGTTATTGAGCCCTCAAACTCATCGTATGCCAGTCCAGCGTTCTTGGTTCCAAAGCCTAATGGAAAACATCGTATGGTGGTTGACCTAAGAAAACTTAATGCCAAAATTGAAATAGACTCAGTGCCTCTCCCCGATCTCCATTCTGCTTTTGATTGGTTCGGTAAGGCCAAATTTTTCACTATATTTGATTTGAACCAAGCATATCATCAGATTCCGTTGAAGAAGGAATCACGTCCTCTCACGGCCTTCTGTGTTCCGTGGAATTTGTATCAGTACCGATCTGTGCCTATGGGGCTAGCTGTGGGGGCCCAAACGTTAACTAGGTTGCTCGACTCCATCTTCCACGATGTGAAGTTCAGGTATGTCTTTAATTATCTTGATGACCTTCTGGTCTACAGTGAGTCTTTCACGGAACACGTTAAACATCTTGAGGAGGTCTTGGTTAGGTTGGGTAGGGCTGGCCTTACAGTCAATCCGGAGAAGGTGTCTTACGCCAAGTCTGAAATTTCGTTTCTCGGTCACCTCGTGTCGTCTAGGGGTGTATCTATAGACCCTGCCAGGACCCAAGGCATTCGGGATTTCCCTCCTCCGAAGGATGCCAAGGGTGTTGCCAGATTCATAGGCATGGTTAATTTCTACCGTAGGTTTATTCCTGACTTTGCCGAGGTGGCCGCCCCTCTGAACGCCTTAAGAAGGAAAGACGCAAAGTTCGTTTGGGGTGAAGATCAAGAACGTGCTTTTCAACTGCTTAAGGAGGCAATTATCCAACCTCCTGTGCTGCGAATACCGGACTTTAGTAGGCCCTTCATCTTGCAGACTGACTCCTCATCCTGTGCTGTAGGAGCTGTGCTTTCTCAAGAATTCGACGGTGCTCGGCAACCTATAGCTTTTGCATCTAGGACTTTGACCCTTCAGGAAAAGAAATCTTCTATTTATGAGCTGGAGTGTTTGGCGGTCGTTTTCGGCATGGATAAGTTTCGGAGGTTCCTAGAGCATTCCGAATTTCTGCTGGAAACTGACAATCAGGCTCTTTCCTGGCTATTGGCCCATCCTCGACAACTCGGGAAGATTGGTCGCTGGGTTGTCAAAATTGCGGCCTTTAAATTCAGGGTGCAGCACATTCGCGGCACCCAAAACGTCGTCGCCGATGCTCTTTCTAGAATGTATCATCTACCCAGCGATCCTGTTGATTCTCAAGCACCGTTGTGTGGGACTGTGATGTTGGATTTCCCTGCTGCCTTTGAGAGTTTTGGCTCTCACCAACTTCAAGACCCCGAGTTGTCAAACATCATTAGTGAGCTCCAGGAGGGAGAAGCCCACTCTCCTTACTTCTTGTCCAAGGGTGTCCTCTGCTGTCGTGCCCGACGCGGAGGTGGTCCCAAGATTGTTCTGCCGAGTGCCCTCATACCGATGGTCTTTTCCTACTTTCATGTTTCTCCCGTGGGCGGTCATTTAGGAATTCACAAGACCATCGCTAAAATCAGAGATAAGTTTATCTGGAAGAGTATGGACAGAGACATTGCTGGTAGAGTACGAGCTTGTCATCTTTGCTCGGTCAGTAAACCAGCACAAAATACCAAATTAGGACTTCTTTCCTCCGAGGTGGCGGAGCGGCCTCTTGAGAAAGTGTTCATTGACTATGTGGGACCCTTTCCCCTTAGCAAGTCAGGGAACACCTCCCTGCTTGTTGCTGTGGATGCTTTCTCTAAGTTTTGCTGGTTGATTCCTCTTAGGAGTGCCACGGCGTCGCTCACCGTCAAGGCACTCAAGTCCCGCCTTCTACAGAATTTTGGAGTGCCCGCCACCTTCGTCTCAGACAACGGCACACAATTCGTGTCGAGGGAGTTTCATCGCTTCTGTTTTGGGCATGGAATCAAACATGTTACTACATCTCCTTACTACCCCCAGCCTTCTCATGCTGAGCGGTTCAACCGCAATCTCAGAGCCGCCCTCATCGCTTATCACGCTGAGAAACAAACTACCTGGGATGAAAACCTGAGCTGGCTTCAGTTAGCCTTCAATTCTGCTCTTCACGAAAGTCATGATTCCACGCCTTTTCAGGTCATGTTTAGTCGTCCTCCTTCTGATCCCTTGTCTAATCTCTGGAGTCTGGATAGTCTTCTACCAGTACCTGGTACTCCCAATGTAAGTGACACTTGGGAAGCAGTCAGGGTTAAGCTCCTACAGTCTAGGGAAAGGGTGAGGAGGAAATTCAATAAGGGACGTATTGCTAACCCCTTCCAGGTGGGGGATCTTGTCTTTTGTAAGGCCCATCCGGTCAGTTCGGCCGTGGATAAACGGGCAGCCAAACTTTGCTATCGGTGGACAGGTCCTCACCGGATTCTTCGTTTTCTCTCCCCAGTTACTGCTGAGTTGGTTGATCCCGTATCGGGGAGGTTGTGGCGGAAGGCCCACGTTTCTCATCTGAAGGCCTTCCGTGGTGATACCTCTGGTCATGCTCTGGATACTGGTGCGGCTGCGGGGGTGTCCGGGGACTGATCACCCCTGGTTTTCTCTGTGGTGTCGTTTTTACTCTCTTTCTGTTTTCTTCTTTCTCCAAGAGAGGCGCCTCTCAAAATTTCAGGAGGATCGTGTTTTGTCTGCCTCCTGCTCAGGACTTCGTTTCCTGTTAGGGTTCTCGACTTCCCGTATCCTGTGCCAGAGCCTGTTGGTTCTTCTTTCAGTGGGGGAGAGGTTTTGTTTGGGGTTGCACCCTTTTTAGTGGGGGAGGTTGAGCCGGGGCTCAGTTTGGGCAATTTATTTTTTGTCTATTATTTTCCAACCTCGGCCACTCTTGTCAGTCGGTGGGGGAGTCACTCCGTCAAGTATTGATTTTCTGCCTGGTTGGACTGATTGGTTGAGGTCAGCTGGTTGACCTTGACTAGACTAGACTATCTCTGATTTTAGCGATGGTCTTGTGAATTCCTAAATGACCGCCCACGGGAGAAACATGAAAGTAGGAAAAGACCATCGGTATGAGGGCACTCGGCAGAACAATCTTGGGACCACCTCCGCGTCGGGCACGACAGCAGAGGACACCCTTGGACAAGAAGTAAGGAGAGTGGGCTTCTCCATCCTGGAGCTCACTAATGATGTTTGACAACTCGGGGTCTTGAAGTTGGTGAGAGCCAAAACTCTCAAAGGCAGCAGGGAAATCCAACATCACAGTCCCACACAACGGTGCTTGAGAATCAACAGGATCGCTGGGTAGATGATACATTCTAGAAAGAGCATCGGCGACGACGTTTTGGGTGCCGCGAATGTGCTGCACCCTGAATTTAAAGGCCGCAATTTTGACAACCCAGCGACCAATCTTCCCGAGTTGTCGAGGATGGGCCAATAGCCAGGAAAGAGCCTGATTGTCAGTTTCCAGCAGAAATTCGGAATGCTCTAGGAACCTCCGAAACTTATCCATGCCGAAAACGACCGCCAAACACTCCAGCTCATAAATAGAAGATTTCTTTTCCTGAAGGGTCAAAGTCCTAGATGCAAAAGCTATAGGTTGCCGAGCACCGTCGAATTCTTGAGAAAGCACAGCTCCTACAGCACAGGATGAGGAGTCAGTCTGCAAGATGAAGGGCCTACTAAAGTCCGGTATTCGCAGCACAGGAGGTTGGATAATTGCCTCCTTAAGCAGTTGAAAAGCACGTTCTTGATCTTCACCCCAAACGAACTTTGCGTCTTTCCTTCTTAAGGCGTTCAGAGGGGCGGCCACCTCGGCAAAGTCAGGAATAAACCTACGGTAGAAATTAACCATGCCTATGAATCTGGCAACACCCTTGGCATCCTTCGGAGGAGGGAAATCCCGAATGCCTTGGGTCCTGGCAGGGTCTATAGATACACCCCTAGACGACACGAGGTGACCGAGAAACGAAATTTCAGACTTGGCGTAAGACACCTTCTCCGGATTGACTGTAAGGCCAGCCCTACCCAACCTAACCAAGACCTCCTCAAGATGTTTAACGTGTTCCGTGAAAGACTCACTGTAGACCAGAAGGTCATCAAGATAATTAAAGACATACCTGAAACTTCACATCGTGGAAGATGGAGTCGAGCAACCTAGTTAACGTTTGGGCCCCCACAGCTAGCCCCATAGGCACAGATCGGTACTGATACAAATTCCACGGAACACAGAAGGCCGTGAGAGGACGTGATTCCTTCTTCAACGGAATCTGATGATATGCTTGGTTCAAATCAAATATAGTGAAAAATTTGGCCTTACCGAACCAATCAAAAGCAGAATGGAGATCGGGGAGAGGCACTGAGTCTATTTCAATTTTGGCATTAAGTTTTCTTAGGTCAACCACCATACGATGTTTTCCATTAGGCTTTGGAACCAAGAACGCTGGACTGGCATACGATGAGTTTGAGGGCTCAATAACTCCTTGATCCAAGAGATCCTTGATGATACCACGCATAACCTCCATCTTTGGAGGAGCCAACTTGTATGGGTGGGAGCGTACTGGCTGAGTGTCAGTCAGACGAATTTCATATTCAATGAGATGGGTAGAACCGAGCTTGGGTGTGAGGACCTCCGGAAATCTTGAGCAAAGCTCACGGAGAACCCCAGCTTGCTCCTCATCCAAGTGACCGAACGGGTCCCCAGGGGCAGAACCTTCCTCACACTCCACCTCCACAACCTGCGGCGTCGATTTGCATTTATCAGAAAAGGGGACTGACACTCGCCGATTGAAATTTGAAATAAGACTGGCCCGCCTGAAGATCCAGCACCAAACCAGTCTTTTGAATAAAATCCGCCCCCAAAATACAATCCATACTCAGGTCCTGGGCCACAAGGAAGCTCCACACCCATGAAAAATATTCAACCTTAAACTTGATTGAAGCCTTCTTCGAAATTGGAAGAGGGGAATTAGAAGCAGTCCAGCAAGTTAAAGAAGACTCCTCGGTGTGCTTCACCAAACCTAACCTTGAAATGGCTTCAAAAAGACGGGAAGAGATGAGGCTACAGGCTGACCCGGAATCAACTAGGGCCTTATGCACTGAGTCTCCCACTAAGATATTGATATAAGGGCACACCGAAGATGCTGTCCTAAGCCGTAGGTTTCCCTTTTCTGCTAGGCTCATAGTGTCCAAACTATTAATCAAATTTTTCGCACAGGTACTATTTTTTTGAAATTTTTTCTTAGACCTCGGGGGAACTTCAGAGAAAACCCCCCTTTGATCTAGTTTTTTGGACCAGTGCGATATCTCCTAGGACACTCCCGACGAGTATGACCTTGTTCACCACAGGCATAGCAGATGGGTAGACGAAGCCCACCTGAGTGGTGTGGCCCATCCACGGGATTCTGTACGGCCGTGACAGCCCTGGAGGGCTGGATGGAACGATGATTGTTCCTCTCCGCCCTCTGCCGGTCAGCAAACTGCACGCTGCGCGAAGCAATGCACAGACGGTCCAGTTCAGAAAAGGTGGAAGGGCGACCAGCAAAAACTAGACGGGACCTCTCTTCAGGATTGAGACCCTCAAGAATGGTGGTGACCACAGTACTTTCGGGGATATTGAGCCTTAACACCCTATCAGTGTCCCTCACCTCGGCCACAAACTTAGCCAAACTCTCTCCGTTGCCCTGAGGCCTAAAGAATTTCTCCACACGGAGACGTTCCCTCAACTGACCAGGAACAAAGAAATCCAATGCCTCCCTATGAAAATCATCCAGGGTACCACCCCTCTGGAGAACTCGAACCAGACAGTCACCCAAAGGTGGCCTACAAAACGGAGAGATGACATGCAGGAAGCTCGCTCCCTGAAGACCAGGCAAGTCATGCAGTCGCAGGATCTCAGAAAGAAACCGCAGCAAGGCTTCAGTATCTAGACCATCCACCGTTGGTAGTCGCTGCAGCAACGGGGTAAGTGGGTTTGGAAGCTTGTGATACTGAACAAAGGATCCCGTCACCACAGTCCCCAGTCCCCCAGATCCAGCAGGCATTTGGGTCACAGGCCCCCGGGCCCCGTCCACACCAGACACCTCCGCAACGACTGATCCAGGAATCTGGCCTTCACCCTTAACAGCCGCAGACACAGTTTTTTTCAGGAGCCTTTGCCCCCTCGTCCCTCTCGAGTACAGTCAGCAGGCCTGATGCGGCGAGTCTGACCACAGCACTGAAGCCAACTGAATGCCCGCGCCCTGCCAGCGCTATTGGACCGGCATCCAACCGGAGTGTAGTGCTCCCATTAATTTCTTCTGGAACAAGGTTGGATCAGAAATGTTTTTTACTTATTATACCACTTGAGAGGATTGGCTTGTATGGAGCGCTGCCAGATGTTAGATCTGGAGGAGGGCCAGTATATTAGCCAGTATTATTTAGTTTAGTTACATGAACTGAAGGGGAGGATTTCATCTTTAATTCGGATTCGTGGAGGCAACTAAGCCCCCGCCTCCTTCGAAAATTGGCTTTAAATATTTTTTTTTTTTAATTTTCGGCTACAAACTTGAAACCAAATTACTTTTTAAAATTAGTGGGCCTAGAAATTCTACAACCTTTTCCCTCCCCTCAGTTCATAAAAAATTACCTGTTAAAATTTTTAGATTTACTACTGCCGTACCTGATATATGTTATTTATAGACCAAATTTCTATTTATTGTGTTATTAATATTATATTATTTATTTATTATGTTATTGTTATTATTGGAAATTATTTTATTGTTGTTATTTAGTTTTTAAGTTACGCGGTGCACCGTGGTGCTGCAGTTAACTGTATATTGTATTTTGCATGGAAATGTTTGCCACCTATTAATTATATTTCATTTACTCGAAATCTTGTCTCGTTTTTGTCTCTTCCCACTAGTGGCATGTGATTGTTTTTTTTTATGATTTGCTCCGAGTTTGGGAGGGGCGCGCTTCCGAGGCCTCCTGTATTTTTTCACTAACTCGGAACAAAATGTTGAGCCGGGGCTCAGTTTGGGCAATTTATTTTTTGTCTATTATTTTCCAACCTCGGCCACTCTTGTCAGTCGGTGGGGGAGTCACTCCGTCAAGTATTGATTTTCTGCCTGGTTGGACTGATTGGTTGAGGTCAGCTGGTTGACCTTGACTAGACTACTGACCAGCTGTTCTCCGGCACCGGCACCGGCACCGGCTACTGTTCGGAGCGGTCAGACTGTTCGGAGACACGTTTGGAGAAGCTTACTGTGTTCTGGCTGTTCTCTGTTCTTCACGTTTCTCCATGGCTGGCTAATTCTCCGACTTTCGGCAGGTAAATGTTCTTTTGCACTCTCTTAACTTATTTAGTTGGCGGTTTTTCTCTCCCACCCAGACATATATTATCGTAGATTAGTTATAAGTAATTTATATATATTTTTGTAACTTGTGTTCCTCGTGTACGTGTTCGTGTCGCAAAGTGTTCGTTCCTGTCTTTCGTACATTCTAAAATTTGTTAATTTATTTACTATGCTAGTTTAGTTTTTTATTTTTTGCTCTAGTGCTTTCTAACTGATCCGTTCGGCGAACGGAAATTATTTATTCCGTGTACACACTTTGATTTTTTTAGTGTAAGCGAGACGGTACAGACTTTGCAAATTTTTGTTACCTCGTGTTTTGTGTTGCGTGCAAAATTGGGTGGCAACATTCATGATTTTCATTTTATTGTTTAATTAATTAATTGCTTTATAGTAGCGTGAACTGATTAGAATTTAATTATTGTTATTTGGGAAATAATGTATTGTTATTATTTGTAAATTATATAATTATTATTATGCCTACCTTACAATTAATATTTAATAGCAAAATGTAAATTATTATAATATTATAATAGAATGATTAAAATCCAGCGAATTATAGTTACAAGTAATTGTTATCACGCTTAATCATTTAGTATGGCTGTTCTAGCCTATAAGTAAATGTTTATATATTTGAAAATTTGTTTTGTTTGTAATATTTAATATTGTCACCAAGTAGTGTATCTTTTAATACTTGGTGTCTTGAGGTATTTTTGGGAAATAGTCTTCTGATACTTAATAGGTACTGTTAGTTACAGATTGTTATTTTTTTTTAATTGTTAAATTTAAATATTTTATTATACTTTGTGGCAAACATAATTAAGTTTTTATTATTTCGCGGGTTGTAGTAAAGTTGATCTGAATTTCTACTGGTTATGTTGGGATTCTACAGGGTCCCCGTGAGTGCCGTCAGCGGGACTGATGCGGCGAGTCTGACCACAGCACTGAAGCCAACTGAATGCCCGCGCCCTGCCAGCGCTATTGGACCGGCATCCAACCGGAGTGTAGTGCTCCCATTAATTTCTTCTGGAACAAGGTTGGATCAGAAATGTTTTTTACTTATTATACCACTTGAGAGGATTGGCTTGTATGGAGCGCTGCCAGATGTTAGATCTGGAGGAGGGCCAGTATATTAGCCAGTATTATTTAGTTTAGTTACATGAACTGAAGGGGAGGATTTCATCTTTAATTCGGATTCGTGGAGGCAACTAAGCCCCCGCCTCCTTCGAAAATTGGCTTTAAATATTTTTTTTTTTTTAATTTTCGGCTACAAACTTGAAACCAAATTACTTTTTAAAATTAGTGGGCCTAGAAATTCTACAACCTTTTCCCTCCCCTCAGTTCATAAAAAATTACCTGTTAAAATTTTTAGATTTACTACTGCCGTACCTGATATATGTTATTTATAGACCAAATTTCTATTTATTGTGTTATTAATATTATATTATTTATTTATTATGTTATTGTTATTATTGGAAATTATTTTATTGTTGTTATTTAGTTTTTAAGTTACGCGGTGCACCGTGGTGCTGCAGTTAACTGTATATTGTATTTTGCATGGAAATGTTTGCCACCTATTAATTATATTTCATTTACTCGAAATCTTGTCTCGTTTTTGTCTCTTCCCACTAGTGGCATGTGATTGTTTTTTTTTATGATTTGCTCCGAGTTTGGGAGGGGCGCGCTTCCGAGGCCTCCTGTATTTTTTCACTAACTCGGAACAAAATGGTAGCAGAGCGTGGTTTCGTGTTTTTTACCCTCTGCGGGCCCGGGGTTTTGTTTTGCCACTGGTGGTGAGAGGGATGAGTTGAAGTTAGTTTGTGGCTTCCTGCGCCTGTGCCGTCTCGCTGTGCTATTTTCCGCCGATCGACAGGAAGTGTGTGAACCTATTTATTTCCTGATTATTGTTACTTGTGTGTTTTTGTTATACATTGTCATCGTTGTTTTTTTTCTGGTTTTGTTCTGGTACGGCGTAGTGTTTTGCTGTGGTATTTTGGTTTCGCTGCCGTGTTTCGTGGACGGCAGGAATTCTGGGGACCCTGCTGAGAGTGTTGTTTCACTGCGTTATTTACTTGTCGCCTTAGTTGTTTGCTTTGTTAGTTGTTGACTTCGAGTCAGTGTGTGTTACTTGTTAGTCTGTGTCATTTATTTATTTATCATGCCTGTCTCTCTGGTGCCTGAATACTTGTTGAAGGAGGATCTCCATTTTGAGTTGTTGGCTCGTGGGCTTACTCCGGGTTCCGACTGCGAGTCCATGCGGAAGCAACTGCGTGATAATATGGAACTGGACACGACCTGGCCTAGAGATTTGACGTTCCAGAAGCAGAGGCCTATTTTGGAGGCTAAGTTGGAGACGTTTGAGAATAGTCAGGAGGACTGGTTGGAGTCGCCGCCTACTGGCCGAGAGAGGGCTAGGTATTTGTCCCGGCTTACCCATCTACATATTGGAGAATACCAACTTCAAGACCCCGAGTTGTCAAACATCATTAGTGAGCTCCAGGAGGGAGAAGCCCACTCTCCTTACTTCTTGTCCAAGGGTGTCCTCTGCTGTCGTGCCCGACGCGGAGGTGGTCCCAAGATTGTTCTGCCGAGTGCCCTCATACCGATGGTCTTTTCCTACTTTCATGTTTCTCCCGTGGGCGGTCATTTAGGAATTCACAAGACCATCGCTAAAATCAGAGATAAGTTTATCTGGAAGAGTATGGACAGAGACATTGCTGGTAGAGTACGAGCTTGTGATGAAGCCCACTCTCCTTACTTCTTGTCCAAGGGTGTCCTCTGCTGTCGTGCCCGACGCGGAGGTGGTCCCAAGATTGTTCTGCCGAGTGCCCTCATACCGATGGTCTTTTCCTACTTTCATGTTTCTCCCGTGGGCGGTCATTTTAGGAATTCACAAGACCATCGCTAAAATCAGAGATAAGTTTATCTGGAAGAGTATGGACAGAGACATTGCTGGTAGAGTACGAGCTTGTCATCTTTGCTCGGTCAGTAAACCAGCACAAAATACCAAATTAGGACTTCTTTCCTCCGAGGTGGCGGAGCGGCCTCTTGAGAAAGTGTTCATTGACTATGTGGGACCCTTTCCCCTTAGCAAGTCAGGGAAACACCTCCCTGCTTGTTGCTGTGGATGCTTTCTCTAAGTTTTGCTGGTTGATTCCTCTTAGGAGTGCCACGGCGTCGCTCACCGTCAAGGCACTCAAGTCCCGCCTTCTACAGAATTTTGGAGTGCCCGCCACCTTCGTCTCAGACAACGGCACACAATTCGTGTCGAGGGAGTTTCATCGCTTCTGTTTTGGGCATGGAATCAAACATGTTACTACATCTCCTTACTATACCCCCCAGCCTTCTCATGCTGAGCGGTTCAACCGCAATCTCAGAGCCGCCCTCATCGCTTATCACGCTGAGAAACAAACTACCTGGGATGAAAACCTGAGCTGGCTTCAGTTAGCCTTCAATTCTGCTCTTCACGAAAGTCATGATTCCACGCCTTTTCAGGTCATGTTTAGTCGTCCTCCTTCTGATCCCTTGTCTAATCTCTGGAGTCTGGATAGTCTTCTACCAGTACCTGGTACTCCCAATGTAAGTGACACTTGGGAAGCAGTCAGGGTTAAGCTCCTACAGTCTAGGGAAAGGGTGAGGAGGAAATTCAATAAGGGACGTATTGCTAACCCCTTCCAGGTGGGGGATCTTGTCTTTTGTAAGGCCCATCCGGTCAGTTCGGCCGTGGATAAACGGGCAGCCAAACTTTGCTATCGGTGGACAGGTCCTCACCGGATTCTTCGTTTTCTCTCCCCAGTTACTGCTGAGTTGGTTGATCCCGTATCGGGGAGGTTGTGGCGGAAGGCCCACGTTTCTCATCTGAAGGCCTTCCGTGGTGATACCTCTGGTCATGCTCTGGATACTGGTGCGGCTGCGGGGGGGTGTCCGGGGACTGATCACCCCTGGTTTTCTCTGTGGTGTCGTTTTACTCTCTTTCTGTTTTCTTCTTTCTCCAAGAGAGGCGCCTCTCAAAATTTCAGGAGGATCGTGTTTTTGTCTGCCTCCTGCTCAGGACTTCGTTTCCTGTTAGGGTTCTCGACTTCCCGTATCCTGTGCCAGAGCCTGTTGGTTCTTCTTTCAGTGGGGGAGAGGTTTTGTTTGGGGTTGCACCCTTTTTAGTGGGGGAGGTTGAGCCGGGGCTCAGTTTGGGCAATTTATTTTTTGTCTATTATTTTCCAACCTCGGCCACTCTTGTCAGTCGGTGGGGGAGTCACTCCGTCAAGTATTGATTTTCTGCCTGGTTGGACTGATTGGTTGAGGTCAGCTGGTTGACCTTGACTAGACTACTGACCAGCTGTTCTCCGGCACCGGCACCGGCACCGGCTACTGTTCGGAGCGGTCAGACTGTTCGGAGACACGTTTGGAGAAGCTTACTGTGTTCTGGCTGTTCTCTGTTCTTCACGTTTCTCCATGGCTGGCTAATTCTCCGACTTTCGGCAGGGTCCCCGTGAGTGCCGTCAGCGGGACTGATGCGGCGAGTCTGACCACAGCACTGAAGCCAACTGAATGCCCGCGCCCTGCCAGCGCTATTGGACCGGCATCCAACCGGAGTGTAGTGCTCCCATTAATTTCTTCTGGAACAAGGTTGGATCAGAAATGTTTTTTACTTATTATACCACTTGAGAGGATTGGCTTGTATGGAGCGCTGCCAGATGTTAGATCTGGAGGAGGGCCAGTATATTAGCCAGTATTATTTAGTTTAGTTACATGAACTGAAGGGGAGGATTTCATCTTTAATTCGGATTCGTGGAGGCAACTAAGCCCCCGCCTCCTTCGAAAATTGGCTTTAAATATTTTTTTTTTTTTAATTTTCGGCTACAAACTTGAAAACCAAATTACTTTTTAAAATTAGTGGGCCTAGAAATTCTACAACCTTTTCCCTCCCCTCAGTTCATAAAAAATTACCTGTTAAAATTTTTAGATTTACTACTGCCGTACCTGATATATGTTATTTATAGACCAAATTTCTATTTATTGTGTTATTAATATTATATTATTTATTTATTATGTTATTGTTATTATTGGAAATTATTTTATTGTTGTTATTTAGTTTTTAAGTTACGCGGTGCACCGTGGTGCTGCAGTTAACTGTATATTGTATTTTGCATGGAAATGTTTGCCACCTATTAATTATATTTCATTTACTCGAAATCTTGTCTCGTTTTTGTCTCTTCCCACTAGTGGCATGTGATTGTTTTTTTTTATGATTTGCTCCGAGTTTGGGAGGGGCGCGCTTCCGAGGCCTCCTGTATTTTTCACTAACTCGGAACAAGTATAAAAATATTTTGTTGTCTGTTTAGCTGAGTTTTACGAGTAAAATGTAATAATCCTATAAACCTCACTTAAAAATCTTCCAAACTGAAAAAAGATAATGTGGGAAAGTCATTTGCAACAACGAATTCTATAAAATACAAGTTGGAAATGCTATTTCAATTCTTAGTAATAGAATAAGGAGTTAGAAATGAACTGAAAATTAGTTTATGAAGAAATAAAAAATACAAGTAATTATGAAAGTGCTTATGCATAAATTTATGGTGACAATATTATGCGCAATTAATTATAATTTTATTCTTTACTGATAATGTACATGTTTTTAAGCAATAATTATAATAATTGTAGTAAAATATATTTATATTCACAACATAACTCAGCTGATATTACATTCTAAACTAATCCACTAATTAATCTACTGACACTTGTTTTTCCCGGTTGATAATAATGGCATTTTGATTTGGAGTAATTGAGGAATTCCTTCTTATTAAGTGGAAATGTTTGTAATTTTAGCTTTCCGTTTTACATATTTATCTTTTAAAAATAGAATGGTAGGCTTGATTACTCTATTATTACATTAGAACCGTGATTGCTCTTATTCCAGACCATGTGACGCATAGTTTATAAGAACATATAAGTTTATAGATCATAGAATATTGAACAAAGGACCCAGAACCATTAAAATTGATATAGAAATATAGTATTCCTGAAATAGTTATGAATTGCTTATCAGCAGTCAAAGGTGTAAAGGAGCTGGTAGTGATACAAAAATAAGTAACTTAGTATAATAGAAATTTATATTATACGTACTTGTCTGTAATTTTTACTATAAATATATACACAAAATGTTTATCGAAAAAAGATAGTGCACAAACTTTATTGTGCCTAAATATATGTTTCATGTTACACTATCTATGAAAGAGATTGCATAAAAGTTATTAGTATGATTCCGCTTTTTAACTTACAGAAATTAGTATGTAATAGTGATGGAACTCCATATCTGCTAAGGCTAAGCCGGTTGGTATATTTCCTTCTCTAATATTAAAAATACATTAGGTAGTTCAAAGTCAATGTGTAAGATTATGGTTGGTTATCCAATAAGTTATTTTCGGATTTTATGTAAAGGTTATGAAGGAAATAAACGAGTTAATATTATTGTTCAGGTTGTTTTTTGTATAGAGGCTTTGAGGGAACAAGGATTTCATCCGGACATTTTCAATTGCTTAATGTTATAGAAAATTAGTAACACTACGTCTTGTGATCTTCATTCTTATAACTTTCTCAGATAGATAATCTAATACATATCTACAATCTTGGATAATTGATCTAACCTTATCAGAACTTTGTGACTTGCATAAGTCAGAAATCACAACATCAATCTTAAGTGTCTACTCCATACATGTTATATCTAAAACGTCGCATGAATTTTCATCCAACGAAGCCTACATAATGCATTAAAAATGTTATTTCTGAAAAAAAATCGAGAATTCATAAATTAAATTGGTTAGACCAACTGATCCGTCAACCATCAGTCAATGCTTGCAATTATGCAAAGTTAACTAACAAAGGAAGCCAAAAGTATCATTGCAATCAGCCATTGCGGAGTCACAGTATCGTTGTGAGTATCTTTATCGTCTTTAATTAACTTATCAAAAGGCCTACTATTTTTTGGGGTGAAGATTGTCATTACAAAAACACACACACACACACACACACACACACACACACACACGCACACAATTTGGATAATTAAACACCGTACTATGATAATTGCTTACACTATTACAATAGGTAAGCAAACTGCTAGTGTAATTGCAAACACTATTAGTGCGATTAAGCACACTATTGGGATAGTTTAAGCAGTGCCGATAATGTTGATATCTTATATGCTTTGCGTGGTGAGTAGTAATCCAGATTTATCATCCTTATTATATATCCACAGTCTCCAACTTTGGATGTTCAGATACTTATCTCCATTATTAGTAGTCACAAGGTGTATATAAAGTAAATCTTTTGAAGTTTCTTGTTGATAATGTCTAGTTTTGCATATTTGTTAGGTTTAACAAGTCATACGTAGTGAACTTACATGCACTTGTATGTTTACTTATCCTATGTATGAGCGTTGAATTGATCGACATTTTGGGGATTAGCTGTTTCTAACATACACCCCGACTGAACAATGTAAAGTGTTCGTAATTTTAAACAGAAAGGTATACATTAATATTTTAAATGCCAGCGTTTTTATCGTTATATATAACATATTTCAATGGTATAAATTGGGAATGGTGCGTCTCGGAATCTATATTACTTCTCCCGTCTAATCAAATACGAACGTTTCTAGTTCTTTGTTGACATGTTACCTCCATTTGTATGACTCTCGAGGACTACGGATCTACGTACAATCAGCCTTTGCTTTGGCACAGGGTCGAAATACTTTGGATTTCAGAAAAAGAGCTTTCACTATCCACGATGACTAGACTTTATCAAATTTCTTATTTTAAAATTCTCTACTGGAACTTTATACCAGGAATAAAAGCTGAATGTAGAGTATGCATTAGGAAATACGCAATTGTTAATCATTGTGCTAGTAGTAGTAAATTACAGAAAAGGTCTACAATATAAAATAATATTAATATTATTAATACATAAATACATACATGTCAGAGCCTGTTTTAAAAACATGTATTATACAGTATCTAAATTAAAAAAATAACACTAAATATTAACTGGTACGCAACGGTTTTTAAAATGAGGAAAAATACAATATCATAGCTAAACAGAAATGAAAATTATACTAGTATTGATCGAAAAATTCAGAAACAATAAAACAAAATGAATAATAACAAAACATTTAATAGATCAATTGTTTAAGAATACTATAAAACCGTAAATATTTATGAATTAATAATTATGAAATAAGTTATAACAGCGTGTAAGACAAATGCAATAAGAATGTACTAGTCATATATTAATAATGATCAATACTGATTGTGATTTGTTAGATAAACAAGATAGCAGTAAATAAAGACAAACAGTTCATATACAATTACAACAAACATTTTTAGAATAGTAAATATGGTTCTATCTGTTAAGATTAAAACATACACCCGGCTTAAGCACTGCTCAGCTTTGATTTGAAATATAACACACAGGGTAAACAAGTTCCTCAGATTTTGGATTCTGTTGATGGTGTCATTGACGTTTATACGACGTTTGGTAATGGCGACTTGTAAACAGTTCTGATGCCCTAGTACCACCACTAGGGACTTTAAGGATAATCGTTGCAATAAGGGCAGGACAATCAATGAAGGCATTCAGTAGCTTGTACAAGAGAAACGAGGTGCTAAGCACTTCGCCTGCTTTTGAGACTGTTCAATTCCAGTATTGTTCAATTTATGTTTTTCAATGCTACTGTTATATTAATACAGTTATCATAATACATAGATTTCCTTGTATTAAGATAATATAAGTTTTGTGTTTCTAATTATGAATTTTATAGTTTATATTAATTAAAATGTTGGTTCCGAAATAATCTAGAGAATGTATTTCGTACACAGAGAGAACTTTTTTTTAATTTTTGTTCCTAGTTGGCACGTATGTTATTGATTTTATGTTTGTTTTCGCCTATACATGTAGTTAACAGTTGACTTTTATTAATGATTTATTTTGGAGTTTAGTATGATGTTTCGAATTTAAGATGTTTAATAGCTTGATATGGTATAGGATGATAAGCAGAATTCGAAGGTCTGGAAAAGCTTAGGCTGGTAGTTTCAGATGCTGATATAGCTTTATTGGGGATCAGCCACCGAAGCAAAACGTTCTTAAGAAGATTTGCCATTAGGCCTAAGGTATTTTCAATCGACACGCTGCAAAAATTCGATAGCATCAGGAAAAAAAGCTGGCAAAGACGTCCAAGAAAGTAACCAGAACACAATAAAGAAAATGCCGCTTTATAGAATAAAAATATAAAAGTTTAACAATAAATATCTCTCTAAAAATTATCCAAAATTAACAAAGATGATTTTTCCTTTGTGTCATGTTTTTAGGTAATTTCTATTTATTATTCTGTAGATACGTGACTATCTGTAAGTATATGTGATTTTTATTTGACACATAAAGTTAGTTGGCACATAAAGTACTAAAAGAAAGAACTAACCATACATTACAATTGTTCCAAATATATATATATATATATATATAATGTTTGTGACACTAAAGGCGTAGCTTGAATTCATTATAAAAAAATTCTTAACGGTATGTAATGGGAGTATTCTTGGATAATTGAATGTATATTTCTCAAAAACTATTATAGATGACTTGTTTAAACTCTTGCACAGTATTAACAATGATTTAACAAATATAGTTTAAAATATTTGATTAAAATGTGCTTTAAACAAATGCCTTGATATAAAAAATTATTCACACAACTATATATATATATAATATAGTTTTCTAATTATTGTCCATAGATTTCGATTCATGAATAGAATTAAGTTAATAAGAGGTATAGAATTCCATTTAAACTTAAAACATGATATATCATGTATCATGATACATACATACATATATATATATATATATACATACATACATATATACATATATATATATATATATATATATATTCATGAATCGAAATATATGACAATAATAAGAAAACACATTAGCAGGAATTGTTAAAGTTTTTAAATGTTGTTAATAGGCCAACTATAAAACAAAGCAATAATATACATAGATTAACTTTACACTCAATTTCAGATTACAATTGCTGACATTTCTTTGAAACTAATCCTTTTAATATGATTTCACAAGAAATTGCATTAAAAATTCAATAATCCTACAATCTATTGTTTCTGCAGACACTGGATGAGTTTCTAAGGGAAACAAAAGACTAATAATGGCGTTCATTGTGAGTGGAGGAATTTGTGATTTAAATTAGGAAAACCTTTGAGGAATTTTTATTGCACACAATTGAAGCATTCAGAATTTGCACTATCAGGGTAATCTAACAAGGCAATTGTATGTGTCTTTGAATGTCTTTTAGTGGTGGGGGGGGAGGAATCTAGATTGATGTCCTGCGGCTGTTTCTTGATAGATATTCACCGTCCTACGTCCCAGGTTAGCCAGACAAATCGTTTCATTTCTTAAAGGCTGAGGAGGCGGCTTATAAAGTTGTGAATTGTTTTTCTGACCTAAGGTAGTTATAGATAATTTAAATTAATGTGTTCTGAATGTAGCAAGATAGATATGTGCCATTATGTTAACTGAATGTAACGAACTAAAAAAAATCTGAAACAGTTACGAAAGGAAACAGGATTTTTCCGGACATTTGCCATCGTTCAGTGAAACAAGAAAACAGTAACACTACGTTTCGAGATCTGCAATCTGATCTCTTCTTCAGGTAAAGAACTAACCTAATACATAATTACAAACTAAGTTAAAATAAACAAATCTTACTAAAGCGTTGTGGCACGCCTAAGTCAGGAATCACAACCTACATGTTGTTGTCAACTTCACTAACACTAAAGACATGCACTCAATACAAAACTATACAAAACACTAATCATTAAAAGTAAACTACGGAAACAGGTCACAATGCGTCTTCACTCGTCTACTGACCACCTACGACTGACCAGAGGGACAACAACATGTAGGTTGTGATTCCTGACTTAGGCGTGCCACAACGCTTTAGTAAGATTTGTTTATTTTAACTTAGTTTGTAATTATGTATTAGGTTAGTTCTTTACCTGAAGAAGAGATCAGATTGCAGATCTCGAAACGTAGTGTTACTGTTTTCTTGTTTCACTGAACGATGGCAAATGTCCGGAAAAATCCTGTTTCCTTCACAATCCTTCCATCGTCAAAAATAACCTTTAAACAAAGAGTTACGAAAGATTTAGGTCAATTTTTAAGAGAGTGAACGAGAGGGAGAGGGAGGGAGGGAGCGAGTGAGAGGGGGGAGTGAGAGAGGGTTGTGTTAAAAACTCTAACATATAATTGAATATAAATAGTTTTTTTCTTTGCTCTACTACTGCAATACATGAGCGTTAGGACAAATTTTCATTTCTGTATGTACGTCTGTCCATACGACATCTGTAAAACAAACTGATTTATAAACATAAATTACATAGTGTTTAAGAATGATGCTTGGCACCCCATGGGATTTGGCTGAGAATTTATAAAAATGTTTACATTGGTACTTTACGTAACCATTACGGCAGCAATAAAATAACAGACTATATAATAAACTAAATGCAATAATATAACAATTTAGTATGTAACGTACAGACGCGTAAAGATCACACAACCTAACCGCCCGTGTCGAAACTAAAACTTTGCATGCAAACTTATCGAACCTTGTTACGTTACACGTATTGTTACGTATTTCTACCTTGATGATAACATTAACTATCATAATCATTAATATTACTTATTTCATTGTTCGCATTCTTGCTCAATGTGGGCTACAATAAAGCTTATTTTTAGTTTGTAAATTTGAATAGTAGGGTCTATATGGTTTTTACGACCAGTATTTCTCGTCTAAACAGCACTATAACAATTCAGATAAGTTAAAATAAATACTTTTCATAGAGAAATTTACTTTCCTAATGATCAATACTTATTAAATGACTAAATATTCAAAACATAACACATATGTTTATTGTAAAACAATTATAAGATTTGTTAGGTATCTAAATCTATTATTTCATATTCATCACTTTGTATGTAGGTTGTGTGCTAATACAATACAAATTTAATTTCTGATCCTGGACCATTAATGATCAGTTCCTTGGATTCAATACGGAAATAATTATTTTCTTAAGAACACCCTCTCCAGTTTATTTCACTCCGCAGACTCAGATTATTTCGCATGCGATAAAGTAACATGAATATGTATGTCCCTTGCTTCCTGAACTAGTTGGCGCACAGCCCAACCATAAAGTTTAAACATATCTTAGAAGTTACGAATTATTAGGAAAACTGTGAATACAAATATAACTATACGATCTTGTTGAAAACACTATGTATTTGCATATTTTTATTTTATTTTTTTTATTTATTTTTATTTATTTATTTTTATTTATTTAATACACGGCATACACCATTTTATAAGAAATGTTAAATCCGATACAACAAGAGATAAATTATCCTATAATACAGTACAACAAGCAACAATACATCCAAAGATAACCAGCAACAAAAAAAATAACACCAACTATATGAACCAATAAAAAAGTAATAATGTATCTTATAATATATAATAACAAACCATAAATACATTTATAACATTTAACAAGCAATAAAAAACAAGACAACAAGCAGTAATTATAAAACTTCTCATTACAACACTGATATGTGACCCTCTAAAGGCGCCACCAATCACTCATCACCAACTCCATCGTTCGCAGTAAGAAGGCGCACAGCTTGGCTACGAAATCGAGCCACACCAGGAGAGAAAAAGTCCACAGATCCACCTATCTCATTGCCGAGTTGTAAAAGGCGTGGGAGCGTACTGCGTTGCTTGTATAACGTAGAGTACTGAAGCCTCTCAAACAAATCCTGGGATCTTGTACGACCAGGAGTGTGAAAAGGAAGCTCCTGTAACAGCTCAGGGCAGCCCACAACACCATTGATCAACTTCATGAGGAGAACTGAGTCATGAATCCTTCTACGAATGTCTAAGTCATGAAGGCGGAAGTGAGACTTCAGTAGTGGTACAGGGACTTCAAGGTAGTTGTACCCCATTCGGCAGCCAACAACCCTGATGAATCGGACCTGGACTCTCTCAATATCCGATATGAGAGTAGATTGATACGGAGCCCACACAGAAGAGTTGTACTCCAGGAGCGGACGCACTAGTGTCTTATACAATGTTACTAGAGAGTCAGAATGCAGCCCCCCAGAGAAACGAAAGATGAAGCCAAGCGTGGAGTTGGCTCTCCCGCAAATGAACCGCACATGCTCATCGGGGTGGAGAGTTGAAGTAGTTATGACACCAAGGTCCTTCATCTTCCAGACTCTATGGAGAATTTCGCTGCCAAGGTAATAGTCATGAAAAAGTGGATTCCGTGATCTGGAAAAGGTCATAACTGAACATTTAGATACGTTTCAGGTCCATAGCGTTTTTAAAGCACCAGTGCTCCACTGCCCTTAATGACGACCTGAGACGGTCCACATCATGGCCCGAGGATGATTCCAGAAAGAGCTTCACATCATCAGCAAATAAAAGATGTTTGGCGGTCAGGGCATCACCAATGTCGTTGATGAAGAGGTTGAAAAGGAAAGGTCCCAGATGTGACCCTTGAGGAACTCCTGACTCAGCACCAATGGGGTGAGAAATAGCAGTACCACACCTCACACTCAGCGTTCCGACCCCGAAGATAGGATTGGAAGAATTGTAGGAGAGAACTGGAGAATCCTAGAGAGTCCAATTTAGCCAATAGGTGTTTGTGACTAACCCGGTCGAAGGCTTTTGCGAAATCCAGATAAATGCAGTCCACCTGCCGACCTCTTGCGAATGCTGAGTTTATGTAGTGTTGAAAAATGGTGAGGTTAGTGGTTGTGGATCTCCCGGAGCGAAAGCCATGCTGCTGCGGCACTACTAGGTGTTTTAGCTCAAATTCAAGTCCATCTAACACCAGACTCTCAAATACTTTGGACAATGTGTTTAAAATAACAATCGGTCTGTAGTTCGATGCAAGGGTACTATTGCCAGATTTTAATATGGGAACTATGTATCCTGTCTTTAAGCAATCTGGAAAAATTCCTTTAGAGAAGAATATGTTGAAATAAATATATAAATGAGGAGAAATCACCACACTGCAATATTTAAGCACCGATGGAGGAATGGAATCAGGACCTGCCCCTTTGTTTGGATCTAGCTGGCTAAGCTTACGCTCAATGGCCTCAACTGAAAGGCACCAGGTTGTTAAGACTTTGAACTCTCGAGGATGGTAGACAGGAGGATCTTCGTGAGTTTTACTAAAAATAGTAGCGAAGTAGCTGGCAAAAACACGGCAAAATTTCTTCAGGATCTTCTGCTACCGATTCCTCATGACGAATCATCCTGGGTATGTTCGATGTTTTCCTCTGTTGACTGACATAGCTCCAAAAACTTTTACGGTTGTTCGACACTGAATCATTGATGCGATCCAGGAGCTTACGACGACACTGAGAAACAAGAACAGTACATTGGGCTCTAAGTCGCTGGAATATCGCGTAGTAGTGAGTAGGATCAGAGGTTTCCTTGAAACGTTTGTGAGATAGCTTCTTCTGAATAATCAGTTTTTTCAAATCAGTGGAAAACCAATGAGGAAATGAGGTTGTGCCTATTTTCTTGTATGGACAATTCATTAGAATAGCATTCCTGAGTTCATCACAGAAGTGACTGAAAAGCGTTTCCGCATTAGTAGTATCAACCAATGGGTAAGACAAACTGGCTATGTAGTTGAATACAGCTGGGAGATCGCAGCGTCTGAGATCAGGAACAAGTTGCAATTTTCCATTTGAACGGCCACTCTCAGTGCCTATGTTCATAGCCAGAGCTGGATGATCGTCCTCCAAAGGAATCAAGACATCATGAGCTGGTTCAATAACACTTGAAGAGTCAGAGGAGAAGATCAAATCCAAGATAACGCCCCTCTTATTCCTGACAGTATTTAGCTGATGAAGGTCCAGAATCGAAGCCAAGTCCACCAGAAACCCGGAAGAGCTGCTCAAAGAAGATACTGGATGACTATCCCAAACTGTAGCTGGCTGATTGAAGTCCCCAGCAATGATTATTTTATCGAAAGATTTACCTGATGACAAAATTTCTTCCGTAGCCAAACTAAACTCCTCATAGACTGAGGAAGAGGCATCAGGTGGAATATATACAGTGCAAAGTAAGAAAGAGGTAGTATAGCTCTTCATGCAGACAAAGACACATTCGAGAGAGGTGAATGAGGAATGCAGTCGCCAAGATGGGAAATCACTGTTAATAGCTATCAAAGAGCCGCCTCCTGATTTTTTGGAACTAGTGTGTATCGATCTGTCTTGACGGTATATTCAAATAAACTTAATATAATTAAACTTCACTGTTGTCTGCATATATAGGTTTAAGGAACTATAAATATTTTTTTTTAAGCATTTAGTTATTTTTTACAAGAAGTATCTCAGTCAGAGTTTTAAGAAACTTTATAGCTTTTTTAAACTTGCAATGTATATGAAATGAAGATGTTTAAAGGTTGTTATTATTAAAATTAAAAAACAATCACTTTAGCTTTATTATTTACTCCTTAAATTAATCTAAATAATTAATATATTTGGATTGTATGTAAAGTTAATTTTTAGATTGATTTAAGTCGAATCACTAGAAGTAAGTTCTGTGAAATAATGAACAGTAAAAATAGTTTAGATGATTGATTCCTTATGATTTCTTATATGTGTATATCTAAACTTTTACCAGTTAAAAGTACCACAATATGACCTGTGGATGTTGTGGTGCAGTGTATTATTCACTTGTTTGAATAATGCGATACACATTTAATATATATTTCACGTACAGGTTTTTACTTAAATAAATATTGAATAAACAAAAACAAAAAATACACATTTTACCAGTTTTACTACTATATTAGTTCCAGAAAATTTATTAGAGAATACCTGTACCTGATCATAATATGCACATAAACGCAATAATATACATCTAATTTAAACTAATATTACTATAGCAATACTCACGGTTGTGGTTTGGCCCACAAACAATCAAACATTATGATAATTCCACTATTACATCAATTGTAATCAATTCAGTGATATTGTGGAATGGAGCCGCAAATGCAGGGATTGTAATTGCAAGTAACAAAAGGTAATAAAGACTATATTAAAATTTTACTACAATATCCTCCTTAGCAAATACTCGTATTGGAATTGTTGAACAATATTTAAAGAAATAGGTAATATTGGTTGGAAAGGAATGTAGGTCTTGGCAAAGTATATTATGATAGTATTTAGTTATTTTTTAATATATTCAGTGATTTCCTCATTGCTATTATAGTTACCTACAAGACAAATGTCAACTGTTTGCTAACGCTCAGCCAAACCCTACTGAGTGATATGCACCGTAACAGAACTTCTGTTGCTTGTACATAAATGAACCTTCATGGACATTTCCAAGTCTAAAGGATTGTCGCTTTTGAGGTATCATTCGTACAAACAGATATAAAGCAGTAGTTGGTTAATCGTTATGAATAGTGTAAGCTTTGACTATAAAAATAGTTAATCTAAAATGGGTTTAATTTAAGCTATTATACCTTAAATTATGAACAGCAGTATTATGTATATTCCATTAAAGCTGCTCTACTTCTTACTTTAAAACATTTTTGTTTTAAAGTGTATATATTATGCCTCACAGTAGTCTTTTATTGATTCTAATATTAAATTTAATCAATGCTCTTTTGAAAACATTAATTAAATATATCTTATCGAACTTTATTATTTGTTCCCAGGTGATCTACTATCAAGATTGCAAGCTGTAATCTAAAGAAGCAAGAAATATAAAGGTATGTTTTTACTTATTACACGAAGAAATATATGTGTCGCGTAGTACATTAAAGAATATTTGCTGCATTATACAATGTCTAATATCCTGCAATTTTCAATAATACATGTTATAATAAACGTTTTCAGTAGTTTCAATTGTTTTTTATAACTTTGGTAAGACTGATAAATCGTAAAATGTATAGTTGTGTTAATATTGTTTAGAAAAAGATATTAGCTTTATATACAAATCTACAAAACAGAAAACAATAATAACAGAAAGGAATATCGAGTAGGCTATCAAATTCATAAGTAATCTAAAAACAACAGAGTCGCCGTTATTTTAATTAGTGTCTGCAAATATATCGGTTCTTTCTATTATACGACCATATGTCTTACAAAATTTTCTATGCAAACACACAGATATGAAAATGGCTTCTGTAACACAAATTGATGGATATTCATAAAATGGAAGGTTTCACTAGTTTTTAACAGAAAAAATGTACTAATATTTCAGTAATGTTTTAACCATCAACGCAGTCGTCGGCAGCACCTTCGGCAGAACATTTGAATTTTCTTGCTTGACAGTCTTGTGAAATGACTTTTCAAGTAAGAAAAGATAATGTTTATTAAAATTTTTTATAATTGTAAGCAATTCCTGTATTATAAATTTGGGATGATGGAAGTGTTTATTTATTCTTATTCATTCTGGACTTGCATGATATAGGGTTGAGAAACGAGCTTGAATTTTAGAAAAAACTTAACTGTTTTAACCTATTAATCCTAATAATTTCTTCCAAAGTAAGTTGTTCATTATTACGAAGCCTCGATAATAATACAAAATGTTATTAACTACTATAGCTTTGTGTTTGTGTGATGTTTTAAACGAAATTCAATAATATAATAATAGATAAATAGTTATATTGGTAATATAGTCAGCATAGTATGTATCTTCCGAACAAATGTATGTATGTAACATTATTTGAAGTTAAATATTGATTTTAGGGGCTAAATTTTACTCAATGTCTCAATACTGCGAGATTATGTTACCTTACTGTACACATTTTACTGGTATGTATTAAATTGCTATGTGAAAAAGAATATTCTCCAACCCCAAAATGATTCATAAAACATATTGTAGGTACACAGCTTTTGATTTATCCTTGTAAATGGTTTTATGTCGATCCAAAATAATATTCATGGACACATAATGTTTTTTCTGTCTTGATTACTTGCGGTTATTGTGTTTGTCGCAAAACTTCACCAAATCATTAAGTATAAAGAAATATTTTACCATTTACTAAACCTAATTTTAAAACAATTTTACAGTAGATTCCTTGTATCATCAGTTTTTGTTGTAAGCAACACTTGTTCACTAAGGTTTTAAATAGATAATACGTTCTGCTGCACTATTATAAAGCACGGGTTGTTTGTTAAAAATACATGTCAATTGAAGTTTTTTGATAGGAGGGACTACTCCCCTGTATAGTCTTACTCTGCCTTTTTCTAGAAAGACTACTTGAAATTTAAAGCACAAACTCAGGAGAAGAGTTAGTAAAACATGTGCTGCACAGTACTATAGACAAAAAGTACCGATTCAGACAACATTCACGCTTTTGCTATCTAAACTTGAAGTTCGAAACCTTAGACAATACTGACTCAAAAAATAATTACTCTTTTTGAACATATTCACGTTATCGAGTTCAACGAAATTACTCAATTTTTGCATTATTGTTGCACCCGCTCAACAGTTGTCTTAAACACTTTGACTCTATCTCGACATAAAGTATCATTTACACGTGAATTTTATTACTTACTAAATTTCTCTGCTCGATACATAATTTAGAGAAAGTACTCGTCAACAGAAAGTATGCCATTCAATATTGAGTAATTGCGTTCACTGAATTTAAACTTACTTTTTATAAATTAGTGTATGTTTAAACATGTATATGTAAATAGATCGTAACAATAACAGTGCTTAAACAATTCAATACATACTAAACAGAAATAGCTAGGTTCGGTAAGGTAATCACCTGTTTAGTACAGTTTTAGAAGTAATACAGAAGCTCTATACTGACAGGAATAGTGTCATTCGCTACCTCAGCTAAAACACTACGCAACTGCTCAATTAATCGTTGCCGTCTCTAGAGGCTGAGTGCTTCCATTTCCCTCGCTTTGCATGTTTACTCGCTCGTATTGGCTACTAATCGTGACAGTCTGCAATGGTTTCGAGTGTAAACTCCGATGAAAACTGAGGATCTGAAAGTCTTATAAGACTCTTAATCGCAAATTCCTGTACTATTTTGCCCAACCATAACACCACAAACAATTTTACTGTTATCTATTGTTTCCTATAAAGTGAATCACAAACTTAGATGTCTTAACTGTATCTGATATTTGTGTAGCATATTAGAAAACAACTAAATAAAAAGACCAATCTTAACTCACACCTAGAGCCTTAACTTTGCATTTTCATAAATGTTTTCAAATTTTATTTTATAAGATTATACGAGCTTTTGCATTTATTTAAAAATACTTCAAATTTTTTGTGGGCCAAAACTTATTTTTAGGAAGAAGACATAGCAATGAAGTGGCATTGACAGAACAATATCAAGTGTACAGCAATAACGTCAGTAATATAGGCCTTGCAACACATCATAATAAAGCTTATATGTTCCAATCACCCTCGGGTAAAATTCCTCCTGATGTTGAAACAAAAGCGCTATCTCCGAGCTGCCTACCAATGCATTACTAGCTATGTTCAAACTGCTTTGTTTTAGTTTCCAATAATTTGGAGTTAATTAATCAATATTAAATTTCCTTTCACGTAGCGGTTTATTTCATATTTATAAAAATTCACAAATATTCTCATTCCGTAACTTTATTCGATTCTACGTAATATAATAATAAAAATTAAGAGTTTAATTAATCAATATTAACCAATTTTAGATTTTAAAATGGCGACACTACCAAACAATCTAACGCATACTGCTGGAAAAAAAACTAATGTATGCTATTTTACTGTCAAACTTGAATTCAGCTTGACCTGTAATAGACATGTTACTTTTTAGCTAAAATAATGCTATAGATAGCATCTAGAGTAAATACGAGCCATACATAACTCGTAACTCGTAGTATTTCTTCCTTTCATATACCACATACCCATTCCACTTTACAGAATTGAAACAACCCTACTTCCATTGTTTTTGTCATAAAAAAGCCCTGAATATCTTTGTTCTGTTTATCTTCATTTGAATTAATTTAGTTGGGTGAATTAATAAGTTTTAATATAACCGCTACTCGTATTTTGATTATTAAACTTACTTAGCGAGGTAAAATAAGGAATATTTGTGGTAGTACTTTCAGTAATATCATTGCCAGGAAGGATGGATAAAGGATCGATCTTAGCCTTCAGGACACATTTTGAATCTTGTTTCCAGAAATTGAAATAAAATTCAGGAAATAATGAAATTTCATTTCGCAACGTTAAGAAAAGTATTACTTGACTTTTTAAAATTAGAGGTTCCCAAAATAAAACATTAGGAGAAATAAATTATGTTAAAACGTACAGTTATTCTTCAACAGATAATGTTTTAATGGGCTAATTGTAAAAAATAGATAATGCTGTTTATTTCCCTACGAAATAAGTCAATATTTTATTTTCGGAACCTTTGCACCACCTTGTTTTTTAGCTATTACTTGTTCGAAATACCTAATTGTTTATTTATAGCTGAAAGTTGCTAAACTATCCAAAATTTTGTTTAAGTATATATTGAATAGTATATTTAAGTATATCTTGATAAATGTAATAGTAAAAAATTACTTAAAAAGTAATATGCTAAATTTTTTTAAAAATTTTCCAATAGCCACTACTCCAATATGTTGCACTTAACAACAAATCATTATTATATAAAATGATAATCAGTTTATTTTGTTACACATGGGCTTGATAATTAATTACTAAAAAAGGTATAAAATACAAAATGCAATGGTTACCACTCGATGAAACTGAAATTCCAGAAAAAATTGTATATACTGTTTTAGAAGCTTATTTCAAACATTTTATGTGTTTGACGTTTGTAGCGGATAGATTCAAATAAGTAATGACACTACTAAACATTTTTTGACTGTTTATTTTACGTAAAAAAATATGCAGGTCTTTGTTAATCTGTGGTAGACTATTTTTTACCTGTGGCAAGATAAAAGAAAATACTAATTGTTAACAAATATAGCTTGTAAACTATAAAAGGTTTGATAAAATACTTGCTGAAAACTATGTTTCATAATTACTAAGATGGGATTTTATTGTTTATATATAAAATAAACAGCACAGATGGTAATGTCTTTTTCGTTCTCTATTGTAAACCTACCACTATAAAGCCTGATAAACCAAACATTAAATATTCACTCCCCCTACTTCTCCTTGTTTAACAGCATTCCCAGTAAATGTTAACTGAGCCGAGCAGTCAGTCAAACTCATTAACGTTAATTACGGTAATTTAAAACATCCTAATCATTTTGAAGCGCTCAGAATGAGTAAAAACTTGCCTACCTTACATTAAATAATTAATTATAAGAAATATAATACACGGTCATATATTGCAATAAAACGTATGTAGTACGATAGCACAGTGAAACATATTTCTTGTTATTATTATTATACTAGAATATATTAAATTATATTCACATCATAATATTATAAATACATTTTTTTTCCTATACAATTATTAGTGAATATGTTTATCAAATTGTATTGTTCATGCTAAAAATAATAAGGTTTGTTCAAATATAAAAAGTCAAAAAAAAGTTGTGGGTTCAGGTAAATTCTTTATACGTGAGAATTGAAATATCTTTTGAAAAATCTAAATTTCTTGTTTGAAATTGAAATTACAGTTATGTTATTAACATATAATTAAATTAATTGTTTCATTATTATTCGACAGCTAGTAGAGCAGCAAGATATTCACTGAGGCGAGTGGTTATCTTGGTGTCAATTTTTTAATGTTGTAATTTGTTAAAGTTCGTAAATTGAGGATTTAAATAAATTTGAAAATTGATTATTAAAAAAAATTACTTTCTAAACAATAATCTTCTATCATTCATCATGGTTAAGAATATTAAAGTTGTTTCAAGACATCTGCATCGTAAAAATTGTAAATGGAATTATTAGATTTGTTTGAATAACATTTAAAATTGTATGGGAGGTCAATTAACAAATTAAAAGTGTTGATTATGTGGATGAACACAAAATTAATAAACAATACAATTATTTGTATATTAACAAGAAATTATAAAAAAATTAGTCAATTGTAAGTCAATTATTGAATTTCTAAGTGACTTATATCATAGTATGATAAATAGACATGAATGATTTACGAAATGTCACAACACGTTCATTTTATTCGGAATACCGCATTCACCAATTCCTGGAAAAGATCCTTAAACTCGTTTCTTAACAGCCAATATCTGATGTTAATATTTTACAAGAACAATGAATGAGGTGCAATGTGTGATTTAAAAAATCTTATCTCTTCTCTGAATTTAAGTTAAAGGGAGATCATTTAGACTGATTCAAAATAATAACTTGTAGTGGACTCTTGAAGTAGCTAATTCTGTGGTTTAGAGACAAGGGAATGTATATAATATATAGCTTCACTTTTAACAGGCTTTGATAACTTGTCTCATAACATCTTTTTGTGTAAGTTTGCGGCTTATGTATTGAAAAATGTATCAATTAGCAGGATGAAATTATGCACTTTTAAGACCATATCTTTAATGGGTTTTATCTTTTTTAGGAAAGGCCAGTCCCTTTCTTAGCCTTAATCTGTCTTTTATTAGGGTTCCTAGAGTGTACGAGAATCTTATAAAAAAAAGAAAAATGTCACAATTTGATGATTAATGTTATGTTAAATATTTCCTCAAGTTAAGCGCGTATTTATGTTTTGCTGCCAAGCCATTTGTGGTGGTTTGGAAGTCACCTTTAAGCCGTTGGTTCCCAGGTAAAGTGTTAGAGAGGACTTCTTAGCTCTAACTTCACCTGGTAAAACGAGCATTTTTACTTTCTTTTCATTTAAATACAATAAAGAATTGAAACTTGTACTTAATTAAATCACTTTTATCTTTGAAAAGTCTAGGCTGAAATATATTAAATCACATTTTAATAGCTATTAATAAACGAAACACGCAGTGAGCTAAATGATTACCATAACTTTGTAAGTAAATCTATTACTCAATAAAATTAGTTTTGAAAGCAACCTTTTATTAAAGTTTTAGACAATTTTATACAGTACAGAACGAGGTGACATGCTCGTATATTGAAAGCAAACATATTAATTTAATAACAACAATTTTATTTCAACAGCATTGTTTCATTTAAGTTCATTTCAATTGTTGCTAATTGTGCAACTTTTCTTGCAACAACTGTCAACTCAACAATAGGAGGAGAAAATAAATTGCTACATTAAATACGGCATCACAGCTATTTCGAACTAGAACAAGTTTATTGAAGCCTATTTATTGAAAAGTATTTGGTCTAGTAATTGCCTAAATATTGCGGAAACATCAATAACGAGGAAAATCTTATTTTTGGAACATTGTTAGAATTTTATGTCCACCTTTTTTGATGATTATCCTTTAAAATGTAACGCTTTCTAATTTAATTAGAGGTAATATACAATAATATATCCTTAAAAAGGAAGATCTTTCTATTTGATTTCATACTGTGTGATATAATGAAAATTTGAATAAAGCCAAGGTAGAGGAACACTTTGAACGTGAACCCCAGAGATTCTGTTGAAAACAATATCAAGAAAAGCACAGGCGTAGAAGAGACAGAAAATCCTCCAGGTAACCCTGTCCATAGCATCTCATACAACTGGTATACAGAGATCTGTCCTGAATAATGTAACTCACCAGGTGTATCGGAGAGGATTGCAAGCAATACATAACAATGATGGTGATTATAACAGAGCATATTGTAACAGAATTACCATAACAAAACCTTTGTAATTAGCTGGATTATCTGCATTAGGGGAACAAACGCAACTGCAAATACCAGTGCATAATTATACCCTATAATAATCTATTCATTACAATATTCTACCAAATAAAGTTTATTATCATTATCATTCGGCGATAGAATTCAGCAGAAAATGGGCTACACAATAAACGTAATGATTAATACATTAAAATAATGATACATTTGTCAGCAAAGCATTCTTTTAATGTGGTAAATGGATTAATTTCGAATATTTTTTAAGACGTAGTTATTTTAGATCAGTTCTGTTAAAGATAAAAGAATAAAAATCTACGAAAAATGTAAGTGTTTGATGAAGCAAGTGTAGGCAAGTTTGTAAAAGTGTCCAATTACTATGCCTATAGATAAAACGTGACACTACAGAGAAGCTAAATAATTTATATCTTTAAAAACCTGACTGATGATGTTGTTTTGACATTGATACCTATATCGGTCATAAAAAACAATAAAAAGCATTTTTAAGGTAAGTTACCTGAATATTTTTATATTATTTATCCTTATGTATGAGATATAGCATTACACAGGGAGAGACACAGTTTTAATTATATATATTTTATTTTAATTATATACCAGCCCCGTATACATAACGAATTGTTTACTGCAAGTACGGAGTTTTTCAGCATTTTTGAGTTTGTATATGTAGTATGTATTGTTTAGTTAGAAAAGAAATAGTTATTCGCTTACTTATTATATAACGGATTGCCTGGTTGTTTAACTGTTTATAGCTGTAAAAATCTTGATAGAAATATCATAGATAATTGAAGCATGATTCCTCTTGTTCCAAAAAAGAAGCAAATTGATTACTCATATAACTCTTGAGTGTTTTCCTCCCTAAACCTCGTTACTAACTTACACTATAAGAACATCCATAAGTTCTGTGAGAAATCCTAAATGTCTGACAAAAAACTCAAAAAAATAATACCTTCTAATTTGTTAATAAATGAAATTTTTCATTCATACTTTCTTGTGTGAAATTTTTCTATGCTGAATTTTGAAAATTAGGACAATACATTAAGGAAATATATGGATATTAACGAAGCTCTTTTTTAAAATAAAATTATTGTACGGTATTAATTTAGTAAGAAACTGATGTTTTATTTAATGTCATATTATACCTACCTGAAACTAAATATTAAAACAATGCAAATTTTACTATCAAAATTTAAACAAATTAAATCGTATTACTTTTTCTAAGATATAAGTTAATCTTAACAAACAGGTCATAATTATTTAAAGAATTTAATATAAAAACCGGATTAAAAGATTATAAATTTTTATCAAGTATATTAATGTTATTTTCAATTTAGATTCGCTAAACTGCAGTAATACATTTATAGTTCAATAACAGGTAATGTAACCCGTTACGCTAAGTTAAATTGTAGTTAGTTTTTTAATGAATTGAACCTTTAGAATTGAAATATATATGTATATATATGAATTGTATACATATGTTCTTATTTATTATATATATATATATATATATATATATATATATATATATATATATATATATATTTTATCAATAAACATTTAATCGCAAAAAGTACTTGCTCCGCCGGGACTCGAACCCGGATCTCTCACTTGCCGGTAGCACATTCACCCGGCAAGTGAGAGATCCGGGTTCGAGTCCCGGCGGAGCAAGTACTTTTTGCGATTCAATGTTTATTGATAAAAATAAAATAAGGCTATTGCCATTTATACGAACTTGATATATATATATATATATATATATATATATATATATATATATATATATAATTAATAAGTTAATGTGTGTGAGGACTTATCCTATGTTTATATATAACTGCACATAATGTGTAAAAAATTTTAACGCAGATAGTCTCGAATATATCAAACCTAAATTTAGGCAACATGAGATTTGCTTATTCCATGTAATGACTTAACTTGTTAGGATAATGAAATTATGTTTCCATAACGAGTAAGTGTTGCAGTTTCCTCAGCTAAATTAAATTAGTGCTAAAAATACGACTATGTTAGTTTGGTTACTATCCATTAATTTATTAATTATAATACAATTCCCTATGTTCAAACTGTGGCAAATTGATAACATATTTTAATAAATTAAACTCATTAATAGATTTACGTGAGGGCAAGTGTCCACGAACAACTGTAGAGAATATGTTACAATAATTTATTTTTAGACTCAAAAAACCCCTTTAGAAAATATTCTATCATTAATCACACCAATTCCTTCTAAAATGTATTTTACATTTGATATTTTTACGCTGCAAATATTTTTCTATAAACTAATTTCTCTATACATAATAATTATATTAATATTGGTGAAGTTATATTATTTACTACGACTATTGAATTTATTCCATAATTTATAAGCTAAAATATTTAAATTGATATTTGTAATAAAATATATAGTTTTTTTATATTTTTTTATTCCATTGAATCGTGAACTCCAACCTGTGTGTTGACCTTTTTTTAACAGAATAAGGAAACGAATAGATCTAACACGAAACGGGGAGACACGATTTTAAGGTTCAAATCTTGGTATGGAAAAGTGCCGTACCACATCTAAGGTTTGACAATGAAAATTAACTCCCTAATAATCATTTTACTTGGTCTACTAGAGTTTTTATGTACAGAATATCCATCACTCATACAAATACAGATATAAAACCCATTTTTAAATTCTTTTATTAAATCACTGAAGTATATAAAGAAATAACAAATTAGTTTTCAACTATAAAATTCATAGTTTGTAATGCACACATCTCCGCTACCCTCATGTATCGTAAAGCTCAGACACAAGCAAAGTGAACTGGCAGGCATGAACTCGTGATGGCTAAAACATTGTTCTAAACAATTGGCACTATATTAATTTATTTTATTTTGTGATAGAAGTACTTCATAATTATTAAGATAATTAATCTACTTTTTCGTTAAAAATAAAAAGAGAAAAATCCGATAGAAAACTCTAAATTTGGTGTGGGCTCAATCCTACAGGAGAGCTAACACAATTTATAAAGTAAAAGCCACAGTGAGTGGTGACCGAGACACTTTGCCTACAGCCTTGAACAGAGAGCTGTCTTTATAAGTCGATAGGATGTTGACAGTATGCCGAGAAGGACTAAAAAATCTTTTATATCCCTCTTCAACTACGCAAAATTAGACCTTATTTTTTCATTAATAGCACGTCGAATGATACAAAAATAATAAAATATTTCTACCTGAACGGAAAGATGTACCAAGGCATATCTAATGTCAGTGTTAGTAACTGAAGGAAAACTGAACACCGTTAGTGATCCCTTTCAGTGCTTAAGGTCTTCACCCTACAAACTGAGCCCATTCTCGAAACCCTTGTGGAATCTACAACAGCTCCTCAGGTTCTGCTACATCCTCATAACGTTCAGTTTAGCTCCATAAGCCCCCGAGGTCAGTGATTTTCAAATTGAGGACAAGGACCTCTGCAATTTAAGGGAAGAGTTTAGGGATTTTACTATCACCGTAATTCTATTGCCTACGTAGGATACGGAGCCTTCAAAATCTTACGTCGAATATTAGAGGCACTTAAGTTAGTTCCTGAAAGATGTCCTGGAATTCCGTCGCATTATGCAGAACCGGAATCTAAGCAAGAATGTTATCCTGAGCCCTCAACTCGGCAATAATAATGCTTTAAAGCAACCTAGGGATCAAAAATGATAATTGGAAGAAACTCAAATCTCCAAATTACTATCATGGGAAGTGTCCTTCAACTTAGTGTTCAACTCACATTTTGAAACTACACTTTTGTTCCGATTTCAACTGCTTGAGTAACAATTTAATTTAATCTACCTATTGTAGAGCGTCGAAAACATTTCAGATTGAATCGATTATAAAACTTTTAGTTGTTGAAAATAATAAGCAAAACAATTTTCTTTGTCAAAATTGTTATTTTATTAAGTATTATTTGATTTGAAAACTTAGCCCCTTCTCGAAACCCTTGTGGAATCTACAGCAGCTCCTCAGGTTTAGCTATATCCTCATAACGTTCAGTTTAGCTCCATAAGCCCCCGAGGTCAGTGATTTTCAAATTGAGCACAAGGACCTCTGCAATTTAAGGGAAGAGTTTAGGGATTTTACTATCACCGTAATTCTATTGCCTACGTAGGATACGGACCCTTCAAATACATTTCAGATTGAATCGATTATTAACTTGTAGTTCTTGAAAATAATTAGCAAAACAATTTTCTTTGTCAAAATTATTATTTGATTTGAAAATAAAACATCACTCTGTATCTTAAGAAATACAATTTTGCATGTTCTAATAAAATAGGTACTTTTTTACACAATAGTGTCTTAAATCTCGTACAACACCCCTGCATAACATTATTGATGGTTTGTTTACACCAGTGCAAAAGCAAGCATTTGAGTTTCAAAACTCGTTAAAAGTTAGACGTGAGGCATATTACTCTCGATCAGCGAGACCGAGATACGCTTCGTCTTGTTAACCTGTCTGTTAATGGCCAAAGTTACAGGTTCGGAGCAAACTGGGTAAGTGGCCATTAGCATCTCTAACTTGTGGTAAGATTTTAAGTGGCCAGAGTACTTACATATTGTGATTGTAGCCGTACTGTGTGTGTTTGGACACAATTCTGAGAAAAGCCAAATTCTTCAATGGAAATTAATAATCAATTTGCAGAAAACTTTGTATTTCGTTGGACTTTCAATCTGATTTAGAGATAGAGCAGGTTCAAATCCTATCTTTGACATTAACATCGTCAGTGTTATCGACATCGTACTCTATCGACTCTACTCCTTACACTTTAAAGGGAAAACATTCCCCATGGCCCACGAGGAAGAGCGGAATAATGTTTAAAATAAGACCGGACTCTCCTATTGGTACAAAGATTTATCAATCATTTCGAATTACTAAAATTAAAGAAATTATTTTCATATGATACACTAATGTTTGTAAAAATATGAAGTACACTTTATCTCTTTAATATACACAAAATATAAATAAACACAATTTTTTGATTCAAAGTATAAAAAATAAGAAAGGAAACCGAGAGCCGATGGCCGAGCGGTCTAAGATAGCGCAGGTTCAAATCCTGTCTATGACCGTTGCACTTTTTATCAGTACAATCAACCTTGTACTGTATCGACTCTCCTCTTTATTCTGTTTGATAAGATCCTCGCATAGGCCAGTGGCCCATGAGGACGGACAGAATAAGGCCTAAAAAGGGGATCGGCCTCTCCTTAAAAAAAAAAAAAAAAACAAAAATAACCTTGCAGCAGGCCAATAATCCATGCACATTCTTTGATTGACATAAACATAAACCTGTCTTTATATCCAATTATACATTTTTCTCATACATCAATGAATAATCAACATAAAATATTCAAAATAAATCTTCTGAACTTAAAGTAAAAGATTCATCTAATAGATGTCAGACATTTCGAGTCATTTGTTTGTCTTATATACCTACCTAAATTATGTCATTATGTATGTCCAAGACAACCGGATACAAATTTAAATGGGAAAAACGCATTATGTAATCTTGATAAACATGTAAGTGCTTTTACATATATTCAGAGATTTAACATCAATTTACCGTAATCGATACAAATTTGTTCACAATACTTCATTACTCTTTGCAAAACACTCCTTTCTGGTATGTTTTGTTTACAGACTTTTGTATAAAAGAGTATATTTTCCTTTAGTGAGCATCAAAAGTTTACAACTTGCAATACCAAAGCATATCCCAATAACATATTCCTTTGCCGTAACTCTATTCTTCAGGATACTACTGAATTTGTGCCAGCTAAAATGTGATCGCTACTACACCAGAGTAATATCTGGCAACTTCAACCAGTCGATTGGTATTGGAGCTCTTGTGAATTCTTTCTAAAACTCTTACTTTATTGCTTACATATTTGCAATCGATATAATATCAATCCAATATGAATTTCTATAAATTATCTATCAAAAATATCTAATTTTAATTTAGTTAAACATCTGAAACCTAAATTACAAACTATTTTATATTTAGTTATAGAATTGAAATAGTAACGTAAAACGTCTTGTAAGTTAAAGGACGAATGTCATGCCATGTTTATTTCAAATTATTGCTATTCAGGGGTACTACAACAGAAAATAATTGCTCTGAAAAGTATAAACTGTTGCAATAATACACAACCTACAATACTACATTTCATCTACTTGTACCACAACTAATCCTATTGTAATGAAAGTACTAAAAATGCTACTTATCATCGTGAAAAACTTTTACATAAATATGGGATTCAGATAAACTTTCAGAAGCAATTATCAGAACGCAGTCACGACTTGCTTCTATAAAAAGGTTCTCTCATGTAAATCTCTATATTTTATATCTGTTTTCAGATGCTTATTTGCTCTGTTTGCATGATATAAACCCAAAACTTGTTTATATTTACTAGTGTTCTTCAGAGAACATTTCTCAAAAACTGATCTGATTTTTTACGTGAATATATTAAAAAAAGAAGATTGAGAAAAAGTTTTATGTTATCTTTTTCTAGGATGTTTCCTCGGCATTCTTACACACCCGGTATTATAAATTGAAGGATATTTTTTGTGAGATAAACAAAGGAATTTCAAAATAAACAATATAATAATGCAGGGTAATAAGGTACACCAAACCACGTGTCACAGGCTTCTCGAAGGTTGTATACAAGACTTTAAGTCTGTAGATAATTCATTTCATGAGAATTGTACGGAGAAAAGATATCTATATCCATTCGGTAGGAGAAATCTCTTTTAAATATTTTGGGCATAGTTTGGCCATAGTTTTACTTTTTTACATATTAAAATGTAATGGGGTTTTCAGCTTCAACACAATACATTTATTCTGTAAGTATTTCGTTCCCTTCATGATGATCCATAAGATCAATGGAAAAATTTTCAAGTCCAATGGAATGCGCAATGAACTCTATGTAGCAACAATCTAAATTAAGTTTCTAGTGGAATAACTCATCAAAATATTAATCATGTCAATATCTCAGTTCAAGAGCAGGGCTCATACATTTTTTGAACGTATAAACTAAAAGATATTACGAAATAACTTAAAATCTATTTTAATAGAATTAACAGAATCTTCAGGAAATTGTAATGACAAAATGGTGATATTTTTGTAAGACAGTGAAGTATGAGTGGTGCTACTTTTCTGTATTCTATTGTAGAGTAACTGTATCGTATATGATGCAGAACGACCCAGATACAGCTTTACGGTTCAGTAAATTGATTATTGTGACAATTGTGACAGTGAGTAAATCCTTTGTATAATATTTTATTATATATTACCTAATATTATATATTTCTATAGCAAAGGGTGTAAAGGAAGATATGTAACACCTGCACAAAAAGAACTGTTTTGAAAACATTTTAGTCAGTCAGTTGAAAATCGTCCTCAATAAAAGAGTCGTTTTTTTGTGTCGTTCGAACCACGAATATATATTTCATTTGTAAAACCAACTTCTTACATGAAAAATGGTTATTTTAGTCAGAGTATGGTATGAAGGAAGTACTGTATAACATGAAGCGGATAGAAAGTGATCCGTCCACAGACACGGTTTCGTTCGAACACAGGGATAACTGTAAGGCCTACGAAATACAGGAATTTCAACACACCTTAAAATATATTATTTGGCGATTATCTACATTATGCTTAAGCTTCGGCTTTGATGATCACTCATATATTGGTTAATCTCAGCTTAAAATTCGTTGTAAAAATGTTAAATATGGCAATAAATTTTGACTTCACACATACCAATTACGCTGATTGGATGTCAGGAAGAGAGTAAATGCTAAAAGCGCTTTCTTGGAATGAATTATTTTAATATATGTCACTGAAATAAATATTAAATTGAGAAATTATTAATGAACTCCAAGGAAATTAAATTCAATACGAAGCGTACTAAAAATTCAAAATAGCATCATACGAAAAATGTTCTATAAATGACAAAGAAGTCATTTTTTCGAAAAAAAAAATTTACAGCTTTTAAAATATTTAAAACAAAATAGTTTTTAGTTTATAAAATCCAACCCATGGCAATAACGTTACTTTTTTATTTTATTTGAAAAATGTTGCAGGAAAGTCAACAAAACTCTTGAAAGTTTGACGTGGAGAATACGATTCTCGATTTCCGATACATTTATTCTTGTTACACAGTTTGTTAATGGTCAAAGTTGCAGGTTCTGAGCAAACTGGGTAAGTGGTCATTAAGATCTCTGTAAGTGTTTAAGTGGCCAAAGCACGTTCACTGAGGTCGAACTGTATTTTTAGCAACAATTAAATTGAACACCTTAAAAGGACTACCAATTTAAATAGAAAGAATTACCATACAATTTATTATTGTTATATGGATTTATTTATCTAAAATTAAATCAATTTTCATAGGATAAAACGTATAATTTAATAGTTACAAAGTATGATTTTGTCTTACAAAAATTAAAGATATATCAATTAAATAGAATCATTTTTCAATAAATTCTATTTGAGAGAATATTGTAGTTTTATCTTATATTTGGGATGTAAATAATAAAAAAATTTGATACTGTTAAATTAATAAGAATATTTACTAGAATGACCAAATTGGCCAGTCTTGAACAGGAGGCCGCAATAATATTTGAAAGGCTACCACATTATAAGATTAAATAGTGATTTTCAGTGAATACTCACATTTTGACAATTTCAATTGTTAGTTCAAAACTTTATACTACAGTTAAAACTGTTTCATTTTCTAATCAGAAATTACTTATTCGGTTACAAACAGCTCTTTTCCTTCCATGATTCATTTCAGGATATAGAGTAACAGGGGAGAGGTTCAGTTGAAAACTCAAACTTTGATAAATCAAGGTAAGAGCATGCTCAGTGTGTGTGACGCGCTACAGCCTTAGTTGAATTCCCATGTAAAGACGAAATGTGTTACTGTGCATATATAAAATTTCTTTATGATTGTACATTACAATTATGGATAACCATAAGACCAAGGTAAAAGGTATTCGGTAACGCCCAAGAAATGGTATGTACCATTATCAAACTCGGTCATGCTCATATATAACCAAAGCGTGTAAAAATGTGAAATGTACAGGTTTGATTATTCCTTAGACATTGCTTGAATAGACGGATAGAAATTAAAGTTTTCCAGCTCCTCGATGATAAGCTTAGCGAACACTGAACTAGTTACTAATTTAGATGTATCAGTAAAAACAGTAGTAATATTAGAAATTGATTAGTGAAATTTATACAGAAATTTTTATTTGAACTATTTTTCATATGTTGTACCGTATATGCAAATAGTTACAATAATACATTGTTAAATTAAAAAAAATGGAAAATTGAACCAAATATTTTTATATGTAATATGCTTAGTTTAATAAAAAAAAAATAAATAAAACCTAAGATTGGTATAATGTTAAAATAAGGCATCCCTGAAATAGCTTGAATTGTACAAGTTCAATTCTGTACATTTAAAACAATAGTACTCCATTGTAAGAAACTGAATTTTTTTATTGGTTCAGAGGTCTAAAAGTTGCTAACCAATAGGAAACCTAGTTGGTTACTTGTCTTGTAATGTTAGAACAAAACTACTGGAGAGCTCTGCTCATTATCTTGTGTAGTTTAGCCTTGTAGGCACATAGTTAGTAGTCCGGATTGAAAGAAGACCCCAGTTTACGGGTATGTACATTTTATAAGAACTTTGAACCAATCAACAAATTGTTTTAATTTAAATAAAAATTCATACATATCTTTACTGTGTAAAAAATTTTAAATATCAATAAAATTTCACTAAAATGTTTTAAATAACTAAGACGTAAATTGTTTTAACAAAGTAATAAAATCTAAACTACATTACAATTAATTCTAATCAGATTTGTAATTTGTTTCTTATTAGGGTTTTCGGTGAACCGGACAAGAAACCAAATAAAAGGTGTAAGTGATTTAGTTTAATATATTAAGAAGAAGTACTTTATTTTTGTTGGATACAACAATTCAAGCTATAGTCAGGAATATAAAATGGTTTAACTATTGAAAATTTATAATGAAATGTGCTCTTACTAAAATTATATTAAGAAATGCAAAAATGTACAAAACATCAAATTAATTGTCAATTGAAGATTGCAACAAGATAAATAAAAAAAATTTTTAACATTACAAGACTACAATTTCATTTGGCAGAACACAAACTCCATTTAAATATTATTATTTATGATACAAACCAAATAATCTGGTTATAATTATTTGTCATGGAGTATCTCCACCAGAGGATACAGTGCATAACTAATAATATACATATTTATTAGAGCAACCATGTTACAAGAAAATTGCGCCAATCTGCTTGTAAAAAAATGTATTAAGTAAATTATATAAAAAAGAACATGGAGTTGTGTATCTGCAAAGTAAAGTGTAAAAGTTTGGAAAAGTGAACAGTTTAATTAGTTTCATCGATTACAGTACTTGTAAAATTTTAAAATGGCACTCAAAGTTGATCTTCTCACCAAAGAAGAACTAGTTTATGAATTAATGTTAAGGAATGTAAATACAGATAAGACAGATAAAGTAACAGATTTGAGAAAAAGGCTAAGAAGTGTGATAAAATTAAATGTCCAGCCGAACTTTTTAAACCTACAAAATAAACTTAAAATTGCTGAGGAATTTGAAATAATAAAAGTGAAAGTATCAAGCATTGAGAGTTCAGTGGAAGAAATATTAATAAGTAAATCAACTATTGACATTGTTAGGTTCGAACAAAAATTATATCATTTACAAATTAGAATAAAAAATTTGCTAAAATTTAAATTGGATAGTACTAAAGAGGAAGAGTTACATAAATATATGGAAAAACTAGGTTTAGCTGAAACAAAATTTAAAACCCTCGAAGTTGACAGTAAGCTAAAAGAAGATATAGTTAGAAGGTTAAGTGAGACAAATATGGAGGAAGAAGACTTAAGTGATGTGTTTGAAAATAAATTAACTTTCAGTGCAAGTAAAAGTAGTGATAAAACCCCAATAGCTGGCTTAAACTTATAGAAAAGAGGGAGAGTGTGGTAATGATGAAGTTACTAATACATCAATATTTTCAAAACTTCCTAACCCGGTTGAGAAACACTTAAAAAACTTTAAAATTACGAATGGTTTAAATATTAGTGAATTACTTGACTTCATAAAAAACTTATTAAAATTAAAGAACGAAACACATTTATTGGATACAGAAGTTATAGAACTGTGCTTGGGTTATGTGACCGGACCTCTACTTTCCAAAATAATGGAGTGTAAATCGGACAAAAAAGACATTCAGGAGTTACATAGTGAATTGTTACATTATTTTGTACCACTGGGCTTAAAAGAAAATTTAAAAAGGGAACTGGTAACTAGACAACAAAAACCAGGGGAACCCCTTTCTGTGTATATAACTGAGGTTAGGGAAAACTCAAATATTTTAAATTGCAACTACAGTGAGGAAGAACTAGTGGAAATTATTAAGCTTGGAATAAATCAGGACGATAGAGCTAGGTTAGTATTCATGAAAAATCCAAAAACTTTTGAGGACCTTGATAGGTTATGTATACAAGCTCAAAATGTGGCATATGCAGATCACCAAAGAAGAAATGTGAATGTTAAAAACTTTAATGTTAAGCCAAAATTTGTCAGTAATATTCAGGAAGTTAAGAAATGCTTTAATTGTAATCGTGTAGGTCATATTGCAAAAAATTGTTACAGACCTAGAAATAATCTAAGAAATTTTGAACAAAAAAACTTGAATCAAGGGAGAGGTTTTACAACCCCTCGGGAAGCCTCTCCCAAATAAACAGTAAACTTGTAAATAGTAAATGGATGTATAACAGTAATAAATTTAGTACTTTGAAAAACAGTATGTATAAAAAGCGAGGTTATGTACATTTATTTATAGATAAAGCCAGAGATGAAAGAAAACAATTTAAAAAGCAAATGTATAAAGTAAAAAGGAAGTTAAACAATGAAAATAGTAAAAACTGGTTTAAGTATCAAAATAAAAGTTGTACTTTACCTAGTGTAGAAGTTGAATTTAGTAAAAATTTAAAAGAAAATGTCCTTATTGACACAGGGAGTAGCATTAATTTAATTAACGAGACCATGCTAAATATGTTAGTTAAGGAAAAACTTGTAAAAAAGGTGTATCCTTCTGATAGGGAATGTTTAACTGCTACAAATGATAAAATTGAGCTTATTGGTAGTTGCATTGTTAAAATTAAAATTAGAAAGTTTAGTTGGTATGTTAAATTTATGATTGGGAAAAATGTTGCTTGGAATATGATATTAGGAGCAAACTTTATGAGAGATGTTGGATTAGTTATAGATTTGAACAACGATGAATGTTATTTTAAATTTAATAAAAGTGTAAATATTGGCCTTGTTAACAACATTAATGTTATGAGTAATAATGTAAATGAAAAATATCCAGATTGGTTGTTTTAAGGCTAGAAATGAAATTTGTAAGCTAGTCAATGCCTACCCTAATGTATTTACCGCTGAAATAGGGGAAGCAATAGACTTTGAGTATGAAATCAAACTTAAAGATAAAGAGCCTGTAAACATTAGACCTTACCCATTAAGCCCTCCAAAAATGAAAATTATGAAGGAAATCATAGATGACTTATTAAGACAAAATATTATTAGACCTAGTTTATCGAGCTACTCTAGTCCTACCTTTTTAGTTGGTAAACCAAACAGTGATAAATTTCGCATGGTCATAAATTACTCTAAGTTGAACTCAAAGCTCGAAAAGGTTAACTATCCTATTGGTGATTTACATCAAAGTTATCATTACTTGGAAGGAGCTTGTTATTTTACAGTTTTGGATCTATGTAATTCCTTTTATCAAATAAAGATTAAAGAAAATTGTAAACACTTAACAGCTTTCTCTACTCCATTTTCGAGCTACGAGTGGAATAGGGTACCTTACGGCCTGCATTGTGGTTCTGGCTTATTAAGCTCATATCTTGATAGAGTCCTTCATGGTATAAAATTTCAGTATTGTATGAATTTTGTAGATGACCTAATAGTATTTTCTAAAAGTTTGGAAGAGCACATTATTCATTTAAAAGAAGTCATTAAAAGATTAAGTGATCACAATCTAACAGTCAATCCCAGTAAAGTGAAGTTTGCCTATAAGGAAGTGAGCTTTTTAGGCCATAAAATAAGTAAAAATCAAATAAAAATAGACCCTGAAAGAACAGTTGCAATTAGGGAATTTGAACCTCCAAAGAATGTTAAACAAGTGAGTCGATTTATAGGAATGGTATCATATTTTTCTAAATACATAAAAGATTATGCTAAAATAGCTAGTCCATTAAATGAACTCAGAAAAAAGAAAGTAAAATTTAATTGGACAGTTGAGTGTAATGACAGTTTTGTGAAGCTAAAATCATGTATAAGTAACCCCCCAGTGCTCAGGATAGCTGATTTTAATAAACCATTTATACTTATGTGTGACGCAAGCGAGATTGGTTTAGGAAGTACCTTACTTCAGGAATTTAATGGAGATAGGTTACCAATAGCTTACTATTCAAAGAAATTCACAGACGCAGAGAAATGTATGTCAGTATATGAGAAGGAAGCACTCTCTGTCATTTTAAGCATGGAAAAGTTTCATTCTTACCTAGAAATTCAGCCTTTTTTATTAATTACTGACAACAGCGCACTTTCTTGGGTATTAGGTCATTTTAGAAAGCTTGGTAGGTTAGGTAGGTGGGTAGAAAGAATATTAAGCTTGCCATTTAGAGTACAGCATGTGAAAGGAAGTGACAACAAGGTGGCTGATTGTTTATCAAGGATGCATGAAATTGTTCTAGATGAAGCTAATAATAAGAATAAAATTAGTACAGATAATAGTAATAAGAAAAATAAGCAATACAAGAAACATAGATGTGTAAATAAGAAGGTAGTTAAAGATGACAAAATTGATGTTATTCAATTAAATGTTATAAAAGATTTCCCATTAGCGTTCACTAAAATTGTACAACACCAGAAAAATGATGTAGGAATTCAAGATATTGTTAAAAGTATAGAGAGAAAAGAAAATAGTGATAAGTTTTATTTAAATAAAGGTGTACTTATGTTTAGAATAAGTGATAGAAATAAGGGTAAAATTTATTTGCCAAAAATGTTGATTGAAATGATTTTTAATTATTATCACTCAAGTGTTCTTGGAGGTCATCCAGGTATAAAAAAGAACCATTGCAAAAGTCACAGAACATTTTTACAGGCCAAACTTAGTTAATGAAATTAAGAATAAAATTAAGAACTGTGCTTTATGTAAAATGTCTAAGCCTGCTCAACGTATATACGAGGGGCAATTAATCGCTACTCATGCCAAACAAGCCTTGGAAAGAATATATATTGATATATTTGGTAGCTTAGTTAGAACTAAAGATGGTTATAATAATATTTTAATTGTGGTTGATGATATGACAAGATACTGTTGGTTAATACCTTTAAGAAATTGTAAGAGTATATCTGTCATAAGAAAATTAGAGGAAATTGTTTTTAATAATTTTTCAACTTGTCAAGTACTTGTGTCAGATAATGGCAGTTGTTTTAAAAGTGAAGAGTTTAAGCAGTTTTGTTTTAAGTATGGTATTGAACATCATAAGTTAGTTCCTTACAAACCATCAGGGAATAGATCTGAGAGATACCTTAGAAATTTAAAAAGCATGTTACAAGCATTTTATCATGATAAGCAAGATATGTGGAACAAAGATTTAAATTATTTACAAATGAGTTTGAACACAGCTTTAAATGAAAGTATAAATAGTACTCCATTTAAGCTTATGTTTAATCATAGTCCTAACCATGCTTTAAGTAATTTATGGCGAATAAATGACCTGATAGACAATAAGGTAACACCTCAAGAAATTAGTATAAAAATTAAAAATGCAATAAAGAATGTAAAGAAATCTGTAGAACACAATAGAGGAAGAGTGAGATATTCAGAGGAAAAGGTCAAACACCCATTTAAATTAGGATCAAAGGTATTTTTAAAAACTCATTTTCTCAGTAATAAAGCGAATAAGTTTCAAAATAAGCTTGGTATAAGGTACACTGGCATTTACTCTGTGATATATTTCTTAAATCCTGTTGTTTGTACTTATTCAAAAAATTGGTGAACCACATATTGTGAAAAGAGCACATATTAGTCAGTTAAAACCAGCATAGAATATTGTAGAATTGCTGAATTTAGTTAAGTGTTAACTTAAATAGTTAAGTTGTAAAATATACTGCATAAAATAATTATTGTAAATACAAGGCATTAAACAGTTGTAAATGTAAATACTTGAAGTTAATAGAATTCATAATACTGAATTTAATATGTTAAAGTGTATTAAATATGTTTGACTCACTGGATGTAAAATAAATTCAAAATTTGGAAATCTACACTTGAAAGCTTTCCTTGTAACCGAAACACTAACACTGACGAGACAAAACAACATGCGCCGCGACTACACACTGAACTTTTACGTAATTTGAATCACGGTATCACGAAACAAACTTTTTGATACGACTACTTCCACGGAACGCACTCAACTGAACTGAAAGCTTTCAGGATATTTTCTAGTTTTGGTAAGGTTTTAACCTGCTTAAAAATAAATCCAGTAATTCAAACAAAATGTACATAATAGACTAAGATAAAAGTACACTTACAAAACGATAAGAAATTCATTAGAAAGACATCATTGCAGGAAATCATTAGAATGATAATGATGTAATGACATTGTAATGCCATTAGGTTATTTTATAATGATGATAACAGACTATCTATAAACATCATTGAAATAACGTGCAATAGATAAGGTTGACAGTGATTAATGACTCTATTTAAGTTGTAGTGAATGTGCTGTGGAGCTGAGTTGTATCTGCAGTTCAAACCTCTGTTGCTGCACGGCGGCGGTTCCGGTAGTGGCACGGACATTGTTGTCATTGTTGACTGTTGCCGCGCGCCCTGGCCCGGCCCGCACCTCAGCCGCATGTGGCTGGTTCCTACTCTCACTAGCCCCTAACATTACTGGTACCGGGCCCGTACCTCAGTGTCATGGGACAGGTAGAAGGAATGATGAATTGAACTTTTAATGATTTAATAAAATAAAGTTTTAGTTTATATATCTTCAAATAGATTAAGATATAAAGGGATTATTTACTTTAAGAATTAAGCCTGAAGATAGGAATTAGTTGAATTTTGAGTTTTTATATGTAAAACAAATATGTATTTGAAAAATGACATGTTGGCAAGTTTGAATATTTTGGAAAATTTTCCTTTTTTTTGAGGGAGAGATTTTGTACCGTATATGCAAATAGTTACAATAATACATTGTTAAATTAAAAAAAATGGAAAATTGAACCAAATATTTTTATATGTAATATGCTTAGTTTAATAAAAAAAAAATAAATAAAACCTAAGATTGGTATAATGTTAAAATAAGGCATCCCTGAAATAGCTTGAATTGTACAAGTTCAATTCTGTACATTTAAAACAATAGTACTCCATTGTAAGAAACTGAATTTTTTTATTGGTTCAGAGGTCTAAAAGTTGCTAACCAATAGGAAACCTAGTTGGTTACTTGTCTTGTAATGTTAGAACAAAACTACTGGAGAGCTCTGCTCATTATCTTGTGTAGTTTAGCCTTGTAGGCACATAGTTAGTAGTCCGGATTGAAAGAAGACCCCAGTTTACGGGTATGTACATTTTATAAGAACTTTGAACCAATCAACAAATTGTTTTAATTTAAATAAAAATTCATACATATCTTTACTGTGTAAAAAATTTTAAATATCAATAAAATTTCACTAAAATGTTTTAAATAACTAAGAAGTAAATTGTTTTAACAAAGTAATAAAATCTAAACTACATTACAATTAATTCTAATCAGATTTGTAATTTGTTTCTTATTAGGGTTTTCGGTGAACCGGACAAGAAACCAAATAAAAGGTGTAAGTGATTTAGTTTAATATATTAAGAAGAAGTATTTTATTTTTGTTGGATACAACAATTCAAGCTATAGTCAGGAATATAAAATGGTTTAACTATTGAAAATTTATAATGAAATGTGCTCTTACTAAAATTATATTAAGAAATGCAAAAATGTACAAAACATCAAATTAATTGTCAATTGAAGATTGCAACAAGATAAATAAAAAAAATTTTTAACATTACAAGACTACAATTTCATTTGGCAGAACACAAACTCCATTTAAATATTATTATTTATGATACAAACCAAATAATCTGGTTATAATTATTTGTCATGGAGTATCTCCACCAGAGGATACAGTGCATAACTAATAATATACATATTTATTAGAGCAACCATGTTACAATGTTAGTATTTTTAACACAAATCACGTTATAAAATAACTGACCCTCTGACTACTGCTTGCTTAAACAGAATTATAACAAGATATAAAACAGTAAATATCACGTTCTTGTGTTGATAAAACACGTAATTGCTTTTTTACAGCGTCAGAGATTCCATTTCAATTCCCTTTAACTGGTAGATTCTCTCCGATTCACAAGCGGCCATTAGTGTTTGCTACAGACTCCTCTCTCGTTAGTAATCCTGTTTTAGAAAATGTATTTCAACAGACATAACGTTTCAATTGTATAGTGGTAAATAAATTCGGTTTGGAAATTGTTAAAAAAGTATTTACAATGATCGTATTACATAACGTATTATTGTTCATTAATGTTTTATAGAGCGGTTTTTATTTTGCTCTGGTCAAATTGGCACTACAAAACTAAAATATTACTTAAGTATTCCTATAATATTTCGTCTATTAAGATCCCTAAAACAACCAGTTAATTTAAAACTTCCTAAGCCTCCTTTTGGTACTTCAAAAATAATAATAATAATAATAATAATAATAATGATAATAATGATTTATTTTATCAAAATAAATTACAGAATTGTACAGAAACCATGTTTACATCCAATATTACCATAATATCTACTAATGTACAATAGAAATACAAATATAAAATATACGTTCTAATAGAGAAAATAACTAACCTCCAAGGCAAAGCATGTGTGGAGGAAATTAACACACAATTTTTCCTAGAGTGATGGCTAAATCTTCTATTTAACATAAAATATATAGATCCAAACTTTAACTACTATATGTATAATACATTAACTAATATATAAATTTCACAAAGTTGTTACTAGTGGAAAATTAGGAGCCTATAAGTTTCATATAATACAATTTAATTATGCAATAAGCCAACAAAAAGCATAAAATGTTACAGAAAAAGAAAAGAATCTCAACAGAATTTAAAAATGATTACTTAAAAGATTTTCTTGAAACTTAAACATAAACACACAAGAGGAATACAAAAAGTCCTTGAATTTCCACATACAATTTCGTTATGACATACAAAAAAACCTGAACAAAAAATCCAAAATTGGCAACTTATTGAAATATGACATTGCTGTACATATACCTAATCTATTAATTAATTCTATTGCAACTTAAATAAATGGAAAAAACACATGGTAAAATACACACACATCATAACCGAACCAATTTACTATTTACTAGCAAAATAGAAAAATAAAAAGCTATGTTACCTTTCTAGGTATTTACAAGTAATAATTCATCAATATTTTCTATGCTTAAAAGCCAAGACCTCAATCTAGAATTGAAGAAGGTTAAAGAGTTGGCATTACGAATTGAAATGGGTAATTGGTTAAAAATTCTTGGAGCTAGGAAGCTATAAGTTTTAGTAAAATAGGTATTAGCTGGTCTAGGCACATACACATCTCTTGCATTACGTAATTTCGTCTTATACACATTCAAGTGCGTATTGTTTCTACTACGATTAAAAAACAACCTTAGTACTTTATAAACATACAAATGTCTCAAGGGTAAAATTTTTTAATTGACAAAATAACGGAAAGGTCGGATCTGTTTTGTTTTTTTTCAAAATTAATCTGATGAATTGTTTTTGAGAAATAAATAATGTTTTAGTACTTGTTACATAAGTTCCCCCCCCCAGCAAGAGATTCCATACTCTAATCGGCTGTGTACCAATGAAAAATACAACATTCTCAACAGATCATCATTACATATATTTCTTAGGAAAAAGAAAAGCCGCAGGACATTATTAAGTTTTTGTTTTAGATTAAAAATATGGGTTTTCCATGTTAGTTCTGAATTCAAAGTTAGACCTAAATACTTGACACTCTCTGCAGGTTTTACCTCTACACAGTTAGTGCTGCACGTTCTACAGCAGCAAATACAAGTAATGCATTTTGAAATAATTTTAATTGAAAAATCTACTTTCCCCCGTAAATTAAAATCTATGTAATTTGTTTTCGTAGGACTTAAAACCAAATTGTTTTTTGTAAACCACCATTGAATAGCTTGCATATCTAAATTAATATTTTCCTGAATATCACTCCACTTATCATCAATGTAACATAAAGCAGTATCATCTGCAAATGATGTGACTTGTCCATGAAATTCTGCGTTACAAAGGTCATTTATATATATATCAAGAAGAGAATTGCCCCTAACACCGATCCTTGTGGAACACCGTATTTAATTTTGCCCATTTCACTAAATACCCCATTTATTCTGACACACTGTTTTCTATTTGATATATAACTCTCAAACCATTTATAAATCACTCCCCTTAAACCACAATTGTATAGTTTAGTAAGCAAAATTTGGTGATCCACCATGTCAAAAGCCTTTGTGATATCTAGGAAAAGACCAAAGACTTTTTTTCCATCATTAATACCTTCTGAGACTTTTCCCATAAATTTAAAAAGCGCACTTTCAGTATCCATGCCTTGTCGAAACCCAAATTGATTATCACTGAAAAATTTAATTTTTCCAAGGAAACCGGTCAATTGCTTCTTCATTAATTTTTCAATTATCTTGGAAAATGATGATAATAAAGATATTGGCCTGTAGTTTCCACTTATCAGTTTGGAATCTTTCTTGTGAATTGGAATTACAACTGCTTCCTTCATTTTATCTGGAAAAACGCCCGTTTCAAAACTTAGGTTAATTATGTATACTAATACATGAATAATTTTGTTAGAATATCTTTTAATTATTTGTGAGCTAATTCAATCTATTCCTGGCGTTCCGTTTTTTAAGCGAATTTATTGCATTATATACATCTTGTTCTAAAACCGGATATAAGAACATTGATCGAGTTGGAGATCTCTCTGTAAAATAGTTTTTAAAATTCATAGTATAAAAATTGTGAGGCTTATATTGTTTTGTACTAAGCTTTTCAGCAACCGATAAAAGATAGTTATTAAACTCATTAGCGACGACATATGGATCATTTTCATAGGTGTTGTTAATATTTAACGCAATGTTGGAATTATTGATGGATTTTTGTCCAGTAATTTCATTTAAAACTTTCCACGTCTCTCTAGAGTTACCTTTGTTTGTTTCAAAACGTCGGCGATAATAATTACTTTTTAGCAAGCGAATATCTAACTGTAGCTTGTTTCTATATTTTTTGAAATTTCGTTTAAGTAATTCATTATCAGGTTCCTTATTAAGCCTTTTAAGTAAAAGGTTTCTTATTTTAATACGCCTACAAGTAGATTCATCGATCCACGGTTTTAGTTTAACTATTTTAGTGTTTTTATTTTTAATTAAATCTTTGCTTTTATTCAATATATCTTGAAAAAACTATAAAATGTGTTAAATGCATTTGATGCGTTCTGTTCATTATATACTGCACTCCAGTCAGCTTTATCAAGCAATGAATTTAGATAGTTATGATTTACGCGATAAGAGGAGTTGGCCAGTTGTGCGACCTTGACCGAATTATCCTTCTCTCCATCCACGCACCCAAACAGCTGATAAACAATGATCAGTTATCGCACAGTCAATCACAGCTGCTTCGACTGTAACTTTATTTTTGTTTCTTATTCTAACAAGTAAGTGATCAATGCATGTTTGTAACTTATCTGTGATTCTTGTAGGAATATTTACTAAAGATTCTAATCCATTACAAGCTAAGGTAATTTTATATTCTTCAATTATACTATTGTAATCCAATAAGTTTAAGTTCATGTCTCCTCTAATAATTAAGTTATTGCATGATTTTACATCTTGAGTAGATGTGTAGGCTTTAAGTTCACCAATAAATATATCTGCAGACTGCTGTTGCAACCTATAAATACTAAGTAACTTAAAATAGCATCCATACATTTTAAAAGATAACTCTATCACATCAGCTGAATGAAATACAACATCAGACATAGTTATAACAGTAAAACTATTGTGTACAAATAAAACCACTCCTCCAGCTCTATATTTTTCATTAGTTTTGTAGTAAGATTTATAATTTGGAAATTGATAAAAAATTTTCTCAGAGCTATTTATCCATATTTCTGTCAGAACAATTAATTTTTGAACATTATTTAAAGTTGACAATTCAGCTAAAAATGTGTCGAAATTCGCCCTCAAACTCCTTATATTCTGGTGGATTAAAACAAACCCAGAGTCTTTGTTAACAAAATCTATATCTTCATAACATTGAGAACTACTTTGCATTTAATATAAAGAAAACAAAACAGTACTTCTAAGTATGTAGCTAATAAGTAGTTTAAAACACAATAGCAACATAAAATAACTATAACATAACTAATATTTGAACAGAAAAAGTCCAATTACATTACTCACAGTTTCACCAGGTCTGCTTGGCATGTCACAGTTGACACTGGCCCATTGTCTTCTTTTCTTAAAAATATTCTTTCACCCCTCACCCACAACCACTTGTAATGTTTCTGGAGCTTTACCTCTCTCGCCATGGCAAGCAATCTCCTTCTAGCCGGTGATAAGGATTCATTAATATAGACTGGGATATCTGACTGCATTCCCAGATGCCTAGTAGAAAGCTTCTTCCCTTTCCTCTTTTGCAACATATTTTCAGCATCTATTTTTCTCACAAACTTAATTATGATGCCTGGGGGCCTATCTGAACCTGGCCTTTTGCGTAACAAATGACAGTTGTCAATCATTTGGTCAGTTATCTCCATACCAAGAGCTTGGCCTACAGATTTTACATGATCCATAACATCATTATCAGTTTCAGGTATCCCATGAATTTCAACACAGTTTTTTCTAGAGTATTGTTCCATTTCATCGACTTTATTTTCTAAAATAGAGACTCTATCTTTTAGTTTTACTGTTTTCTGCTGCAAGAGTGTCAATTAGTTTCAAATAGTCATCTACTTTCTTATTGTTTTGTTTTACTGCCTCTGTGTTGTCATCAATCTTACTGTTCAATAATTCATAGGAGACATTTAAATCATTAAGCGAATTTTTGTACTCACTTTTAAGATCTTCAATAGCTTTGATAACATCTTGCAGTGAAAGATTTCCTTCTGTAGCCTGAGACTCCAGCCGTAGACTGCTGCGCCTAGTTACTGCACAAGGCTCACACCTCCACACTATATTTTCACTTGCTAGATATTCAATGTCTGCTTTGCTTAGCCTGACACAAGACCCATGAAAGTCCTTGAGTACAATCAGCACACGAAACTTTGAGCCTTTTTCATAGCGGATGGTTGCAAACTTTACAATTGGACATTGTAGGTTAGCTTGTATAGGTTAGGTTTTATAGGTGTATAAATACATTTATATTGGCAGCCACTGAGCACACACAAGTTACATACAACTGCATGTGCGTTTACTAACTGCATCAATCTATATAAAACAGATTTTAGTTTAGAGTTAAGACAAAGTAATTAAGCAAAAATGAAAGTACTAATGTTTTAATTTATATTAAGAGTGGTATTTCTAATTGTTAATGTGTATACTAAAAGCGTTTGTAAAAAATTAAAATTTCCATGTAAAGGAAAAATAATTTAAAAACTTGTGTTATTTTTAAGAATTCAGTACACTTTTTTAATATTAAACATTTATAACCAACTATACGAGTATTCCTCAGTGTCACAAAAGAGGTGTATTTAATAGTTCCCAAAACCAATTATAGATCAGAACAAAACTACAACTCGATAATGATACATCTACAATGGCACCGTAATACATCACTTACAATGACAGTGGTACTCCATCTACAGTGATGCCAACTTTCATTCAAAGTATAAAAAATAAGAAAGGAAACCGAGACCGATGGCCGAGACCGAGCGGTCTAAGATAGCGCAGGTTCAAATCCTGTCTATGACCGTTGCACTTTTTATCAGTACAATCAACCTTGTACTGTATCGACTCTCCCCTTTATTCTGTTTGATAAGATCCTCGCATAGGCCAGTGGCCCATGAGGACGGACAGAATAAGGCCTAAAAGGGGATCGGCCTCTCCTTAAAAAAAAAAAAAAAAAAAAAACCTAGCAGCAGGCCAATAATTCCATGCACATTCTTGGATTCACATAAACATAAACCTGTCTTTATATCCAATTATACATTTTTTCTCATACATCAATGAATAATCAACATAAAATATTCAAAATAAATCTTCTGAACTTAAAGTAAAAGATTAATCTAATAGATGTCAGACATTTCGAGTCATTTGTTTGTCTTATATACCTACCTAAATTATGTCATTATATATGTTCCACAGGCATTACAGTTTTGTCCAAGACAACCGGATACAAATTTAAATGGGAAAAACGCATTATGTAATCTTGATAAACATGTAAGTGCTTTTACATATACTCAGAGATTTAACATCAATTTACCGTAATCGATACAAATTTGTTCACAATACTTCATTACTCTTTGCAAAACACTTCTATCTGGTACGTTTTGTTTACAGACTTTTGTATAAAAGAGTATATTTTCCTTTATTGAGCATAAAAAGTTTACAACTTGCAATAACAAAGCATATTACAATAACATATTCCTTTGCCATAACTCTATTCTTCAGGATACTACTGAATTTGTGCCAGCTAAAATGTGATCGCTACTACACCAGAGTAATATCTGGCAACTTCAACCAGTCGATTGGTATTGGAGCTCTTGTGAATTCTTTCTAAAACTCTTACTTTATTGCTTACATGTTTGCAATCGATAGAATATCTATAGAATATGAATTTCTATAAAATTATCTATCAAAAATATCTAATTTTAATTTATTTAAACAGCTGAAACCTATATTACAAACTATTTTATATTTAATTATAGAATTGAAATAGTAACATAAAACGTCTTTTAAGTTAAAGGTCGAATGTCATGCCATGTTTATTTCAAATTATTTCTATTCAGGGGTATTACTACAGTAAATAATTGCTCTGAAAAGTATAAACTGTTGCAATAATACACAACCTACAATACTACATTTCATCTACTTGTACCAAAACTAATCCTATTGTAATGAAAGTACTAAAAATGCTACTTATCATCGTGAAAAACTTTTACATAAATATGGGATTCAGAGAAACTTTCAGAAGCAATTACCAGAACGCAGTCACGACTTGCTTCTATAAAAAGGTTCTCTCATGTCAATCTCTATATTTTATATCTGTTTGCAGATGCTTATTTGCTCTGTTTGCATGCTATAAATCCAACACTTGTTTATATTCACTGGTTTTCTTCAGAGAATACTTCTCAAAAACTGATCTTATTTTTTACGTGAATATATTTCAAAAAGAAAATAGAGAAAAAGTTGTATGTTATCTTTTTCTATGATGTTTCCTCGGCATTCTTACACACCCGGTATTATAAATTGAAAGATATTTTTTGTGAGATAAATATTCATGGAATTTCAAAATAAACAATATAATAATGCAGGGTAATAAGGTGCGCCAAACCACGTGTCACAGGCTTCTCGAAGGTTGTATACAAGATTTCAAGTCTGTAGATCATTCAATTCATGAGGACTGTACGGAGAAGAGATATCTATATCCATTCGGTAGGAAAAATCATTTAAAAATATGTTGGGGATAGTGAGGCCATAGTTTTAATTTTTTTCATATTAAAATGTTATGGGGTTTTCAGCTTCAACACAATACATTTATTCTGTTAGTATTTCGTTCCCTTCATGATGACCCATAAGATCAATGGAACAATTTTCAAGTGCAATGGAATGCGCAATGAACTATATGTAGCAAAAATCTAAATTAAGTTTCTAGTGGAAGAAGTCATTATAATAATAATCATGTCAATACCTCAGTTCACAGAGCAGGGGTCATAAATTTCTTGAACGTATAAACTAAAAAATATTATAAAATAACTTTAAAATCTATTTTAATGGAATTAACAGAATTTTCAGGAAAATTTTAATGACGAAATGGTGATATGTTTGTAAGACAGTGAAGTATGAGTGGTACAACAAGAGTAATTGTATCGTATATGATGCAGAACGACCCAGATACAGCTTTACGGTTCAGTAAATTGATTATTGTGACAATTGTGACAGTGAGTAAATCCTTTGTATAATATTTTATTATATATTACATAATATTATATATTTCTATACCAAAGGGTGTAAAGGAAGATATGTAACACCTGCACAAAAAGAACTGTGTTGGAAAACATTTTAGTCAGTCAATTGAAAATCGTCCTCAATAAAAGAGTAGTTTTTTGTGTCGTTCGAACCACGAATATATATTTCATTTCTAAAACCAACTTCTTACATGAAAAATGGTTATTTTAGTCAGAGTATGGTATGAAGGAAGTACTGTAAAATATGAAGCGGATAGAAAGTGATCCGTCCACAGACACGGTTTCGTTCGAACACAGGGATAACTGTAAGGCCTACGGAATACAGGAATTTCAACACACGTTAAAATATATTATTTGGCGATTATCTACATTATGCTTAAACTCAACACCGATAATTCTCTTCTTAATTCTAACGATATAATTGAAACATAACTTTGAACTCAAATTCCTTGTAAATGTTAACTATCGCACCTTAAATGTTTACCGTACATATCATTTAAGGTAAATGCTACTGATATAGTGTATTAAATGGACCAAAAAATAAAAACATACCTTTTGTGACATTACCTGTGTACATGGGAAAGCTTCGGCTTTGGTGATCACTCATATTGGTTAATCTCAGCTTAAAATTCGTTGTAAAAATGTTAAATATGGCAATAAATTTTGACTTCACACATACCAATTACTTTTGACGTAATTTGATTGGATGTCAGGAAGAGAGTAAATGCTAAAAGCGCTTTCTTGGAATGAATTATTTTAATATCTGTCACTGAAATAAATATTGAATTGAGAAATTAATAATGAACTCCAAGGAAATTAAATTCAATACAAAGCGTACTAAAAATTCCAAATAGCATCATACGAAAAATGTTCTATAAATGAAAAAGAAGTCATTTTTAGAAAAAAAAATTTACAGCTTTTAAAATCTTTAAAACAAAATCGTTTTTTGTTTATAAAATTCCAACCCATGGCAAAACCGTTACTTTTTTATTTTATTTGAAAAATGTTGCAGAAAAGTCAACAAAACTCTTGAAAGTTTGGCGTGGAGAATACGATTCTCGCTTTCCGATACATTTATTCTTGTTACACAGTTTTTTAATGGTCAAAGTTGCAGGTTCTGAGCAAACTGGGTAAGTGGTCATTAAGATCTCTGTAAGTGTTTAAGTGGCCAAAGCACGTTCACTGAGATCGAACTGTATTTTTTAGCAACAATTAAATTGAACACCTTAAAAGGACTACCAATTTAAATAGAAAGAATTTACCATACAATTTATTATTGTTATATGGATTTATTTATCTAAAATTTTGTGTTTTAGCAACAATTAAATTGAAACCCTTAAAAGGATCACCAATTTTATTAAAAAGAATTACCATACAATGTATTTGTAATATGGATCCATTTATCTAACATTAAATCAATTTGCATAGGATAAAAACATTTAATTTAGTAGTTACAAAGTATGCTTGTTTCTTACAAAAATTAAACATATATTAGTTATTAAATAAAATCTTTTTCAATAAATTCTTTTTTTACAGAATAAAGTATTTCGTTTTATCTTATATTTTGAAAGTAAAGAATAAAAACCAATAAGATACTGTTAAATTAATAAGAATATTTACTAGAATGCCCAAAAACGCCAGTCTTGAATAAGAGACCACAATAATATTTGATAGCCTACCAGATTATAAGATTAAATAGTGAAAATATTTTCAATAAATACTCTATTTTAACAATTTCGATTGTTATTAAAAACTTTATACTACAGAAAAAACTGTTTCATTTTCTAATCAGAAATACTTTATTTAGTGAAAAACAGCTATTTTCCTTCCATGAATTATTCCAGGATATAGAATAACAAGGGATAGGTTCAGTTGAAAACTAAAACTTCGATAAAATTAGGTAGGCGCATGCTCAGTGTGTGTGACGCGCAACAGCCTTCATTGAAGTTTCATGTACAGTTTATTTCATGAGCTTATTAGTTATATCTCATTTAGTTAGACTAAATGTTTTGCTATGCGTGTGTAAAATTTTTTTATGATTGTACATTATAATATTGTGGATAACCATAAGACCAAGGTAAAAGATATTCGGCTATCGCCCAAGAAATGGTATCTACTCTTATCAAACTCGGTCATGCTTATATATAAACAAAGCTTCATGGAAAATTTAAAATTTACAGGTTTGATCATTCCTAAGACATAGTTTGATAGAAACTAAAGTTTTCCAGCTCCTCGATGATAAGCTTAGCTAACGCTCAACCAGTTTGTAATTTAGATATATCACTAAAAACAATAAGTAATATTAGAAATTGTATTAGTGAAACTTATCCAGAAATGTTTTTCATTTAACTATTTTTATATGTTAGTATTTCTAACACAAATCACGTGATTAAATTAATAAATATCTCACCAACTAATGCTTGGCTAAACAGAATTACAACACGATATAAAATAGGAAATACCATGTTCTTGTGTTGATAAAACTCCTAATGGCTTTTTTACAGCGTCAGAGATTCCATTTCACTTCCCTTTAACAGGTACGATACTCTCCGATTCACAAGCGGCCATTAGTGTTTGCTACAGACTTCTCTCTCGTTAGTTTTCCTGTTTTTTTATAAAATGTACCTTTAACAGACATATCGTTTCAATTGTATGCAGTGTTAAATAAACTCAGTTTGGAGATTGTTAAAAAAGTATTATAAAATGGTTATATTACTTAACATATTATTGTTCATTAATGTTTTATAGAGAAGTTTGTATTTTGCTCTGGTCTGGCACTGCAAAGCTAAAATATTACTAAAGTCTTGCTATAATATTTTGTCTATTAAGAGCCATAAAACAACCAGTAATTCAATAATTTCCCAAGTCTCTTTTTTTGGTACTTCAAAAATACATTTACATTAGCAGCCACTGAGCACACGCAAGTTACATATAGCCGTACGCGTTTACTAACTGCATCAGTCAATATAAAACAGATTTTTATTTTGAGTTAAGGCAAAAATAGTTTTAACAAAACTATAACTAAGTAAGTTGACTTTTATATTAAACAGTAAAACATTTATCAATAAGTGCTTCAGAAAAATACTCTTGCAAGTGTTTTTTAAACAAAACATTTCTAATTTTAAATGTGTACTAAAAGCGTTGGTCACAAAACATATTTCTATCCAAACTAAAACACGTGTAAAATTCTTCTTATTTATAAATATTCAGTTAACTTGTTTTAAACATTATAACACTAAATTCCTCAAAGCGTCACAAAAGAGGTTATTTAATAGTTCCCAAAACCAGTTATAGATCAGAAAAAAACTGACACCTCGATAATGATACATCTACAATGGCACAGTAATACATCACTTACAATGACACAATGGTACTCCATCTACAGTGATGCCAACTGCACGGCACAAACACAACACACTTGTCTTGTGTCGACAGTGCTACGAATATCTCTCAACATTGTGAGAATGCGTTCATATAAAGATGGGATTTCGAGAGAAACTTCCAAAAGCAATTACCTCAGAGCATTCTCGTCTCACAGACTCGCTCCTCTTGAAATCACTCTCATGTCGTTTCTTGTATGTTACGAAATGATTGTTTTCATATACATATTCTAAGCATTCACATGTCAGTGACAGAATCTATTGCCATGTATGTTACTATAATACAAACCAATATATAGTACAAAATTAACCTTATATTTATATGTTTATCATATAATTTTCAAATCCAGAGATAAAAAAAACTTACAAAAAGTTTTTATATTGATTTTTTATGATATTTTTTTCTGGAATGATTCATTGTCATCCTGAATCAATCTACAATTTGCAAACGGAAACCTGTTATTTATTTTTATGGCTATATTCAGAAAAAACGGCAAACGTTTGTCCTCATCAACATAGTTTGCTCATCTTACTTTTAATCTAACTGCTGTAGAAAACCTCAGTTATCTCAAAGTCCAGGTAAATCCAAGTCACTATTAGTTCTCTTTATCTTGTTGACCGACAATGATATAAAAAGATTTTTGTATGGCTGTTTATATAAACTCTGATATATCAGTTTTTTTGTACTTAATTATATACTCGTAATTTTGTGTCATATGAAACACAAATTTTACACCTTTATTTCCAATTTAAGATTATTATTAATTATTCTTTACGAATCGATTTTTATTTTTATCTCGTATCTATTGTTTTAGGATTGTCTCAATTTCTGTTATCAAATATTTATTGCTTATTTTATTAAAAATGTGTTAATTCACAGGAAATTTCTAAAGCCTATGTAACACTTAAAAAAGGCAACCACTTTATGTTGCCATGGATTTTAATTTTGAAGGATGAATGAATCAGTTTCAGTAGACATTTTATAAATGTTTAATATTTAATTTACCTTTTCTTTTGAAATAGTTTATAAAATTTACTGGCCCTTTTTGATTGTGAAATCGGTTACATATGAAAGAGTTACTCTATAGGTTAATCAGGCAAACTAGAAATTGATAGACTACATTATCTGTAATAGGTTCTGTTATAAGCATGAAGTGTTATCAACTTATCTAATATAATACATTATCTTATTTTAAAAAGGATTGAATTCATGAATAATTTTACTTTCTTCCAACGTGTAAATAAATATATTTGCTCGAAAAATAATTTGGATGACCTGTATAATATTATTGTTTAATAGTAAAATATTCAATTTTAATAAAATTTGACATTACTATTTTATAATTATCATCCATTTAATAGACACATACTAAATCACCAGCTTTATAATTATTAAGCTCATGTTAAATAAAATAAAACCAACGACCATGTTAAGAAGGATATAGACCTGAAGTACTTATATTACCAAGTTTAGCATGACTGAAAGATAAAACCTTGAATATATAAAGTTCAGCTCATCGTTTCGTTGTAAAGTTTGTGAATTAGTTATAATGGGTATAATATTTGAACTTCAACAAAACCTATCCACTTGTGTGACTGTAAAAATTTTGATGTCTGTCTGTCCGCACGATATGGCGAAAACGACCACATTTGACATTTTGCATGAAGCTTCATCGCTTTAGTTATTTGCATAAGTTAGTTAATTACGCGTGTTATTTCATGGTAAATTAGCTGTGCGTTTGGGTGTTAGTTACCTTCAGTAAACTTATGAGTAACCATGATGGTGACGAGAAAATAAAAAAATAAATAAATTCCTAAACAAACCGAGCATAATTATGTGGCATAATATAAAATGTATGAGTGCCATTGAAACAAATTGGCGAATAACTCAATAAAAGCCATATTTCTCTACAGTGAAAGCTGAATAAGGAGTTTTAAAATATATTTTGTGGTCTTAGAGTTACAAATAAAGGTCCAGTTTCAAAGAAAGAAAGAAATGTCTTCGTTTGTAAGGAAACGGCATACGAGGGAAGACTACTAATGAACTTACCTCATTTGCACACAACTTTGTTTGGACATTAGAGCTACCCTCCACTAATTGTATCCTTTGACATGTCACGTGGACCATATGTTCTCTCAAACAATTCCAATTTAATTGCGGCAATTTTTGGGATTTGTTTTTTAATATTTCTCATCACAATGTACGCAAATGAAGTAAATTTTCAAAAGAAGAAAAAACACAGATATGAAAAATGTAGGAAATGAAGTGAAAACATTTTTTAGTTACTTCGAATGGGTAATCTCATACGTAACATTAAGATATCGGTGGGTATAGTAAAATCACAAAGTGTATCATTTTTTTTGCGTTTTAATAAACAAAACTTCTGTTTTCTAAAACATTATTTGACGATCTGAAAATGACACCAGTTGTACCAAATTACTGGAGCTTTAAACATTTTAAATTAAAATCCTTTTCTTTAAAACTCAACACTTAGAGACGGAAAATAAAGACATAAAGTACAATTTTAATTATATTTCTCATGGTAAGCTAAAAAGATCTTTGAAATATTGAGCACTGGTTATGGGACATCCGGAATAGTGAAAAAACATTCTTTAATTCTTCTGTCATATAAATTCATAAAATGTGAATATATTCATCGACAAACACATAATATCATTGTGTGTTGTGTTTGTGGATATTTTCTTCAATCTGAACACAAACATTCCTTCCAGAGTTGGTGGAAGGGACAAAATTCTGCATAATTTATATTCGTCTCTTTCGTCTTGCAGTAGATAAGAACAATTAGGCCTATTTCAATTTAGCTCTCGAAATAATTGTAAATACTTAGATAGACAATCATAAATGGAGTATCGTGTTATGGGAATTCTTGGAATTGGTCTAATTAACATTTAAAAGAACTCAATATATATTGAACATGAAGTGTACATAATATATATATTAAATTAATTAAAAATTTTGCTCTAGCAGTACCAGTGAATATAAACATCTAGATGAGGAAACTATATGTGATCTAATACGAGCTATAATAGTTTCTTTCGATGTCGTGTAAAAACAATGGATGACAATTCCAAAAATAAATTGCATGCACACATCGTGGAGCATGTACATAATGGTGACAGTATAATGCTGTTGAAACAGGTTTATTCTACTTGATAAAATCCTTCACAATAATTGCCTCTCTATTACATACTGTAGATTAACCTTTAAGACACATTCTTTCACTTCCAATAAAAGCCAACTATTTCAATTAGTAACATGATACGAGTAAGGCATACTACTTGCGGTATATAACAGTATTCATTGAGGTTGTATGAAAAAATGCAACGCCTAATAAAAAGAAATAGATTTGTGTTGTGGTGGTAGCATGCTCGACCGGCAAGTGAGAGAACCGTGTTCGCGTCTCAGTTGAGCAAGCAACGTTAGTGATTCAGTGCTTATTGGAAATTAAACAGGCCACTTATACTATACATATATTTTTATATATAGTAAGTTTCCATTTAGAATTTTGGTTGTATGTGAAAGAGATGAGGTCATCTAGATAAAGATTGGCTAAATTACAGGTATCTTGGTTGTTGAAGAAATAAAGAATGGAATAAACATATATAATCCAATATATTATCTTATTTTTACAAGACTAAATTTCATAAATATTTTTTTTATTTCTTCCAAATTTTGAAAAAATATATCTGCTAAAAGAAATACGTTGTAGGAAAAATATTAGTGTATTGTGTAAGAATAGAACATAGACTTTAATGAAATTTATTTACAATTTTAAAGTTTTAGCTAAGTTACAGGCTATATGTTCAGTGACCAGTATTTGCTGTTTAAGATCACGTTAAGAAAAGAAAAAAAACTACCATTTTATGAAAGATATAAACCTGAAGCACTTAGCTAAGCTTAGAATGACTGGAGAATATACTTATCATATAGAGTATATAACGTTAGACTGAGCGTCTGGCCGTTCTCATTCATCTTTTGACCTTTTTGAAAGTACACAATATTCTTTGTTAGATTATTAAACAATGTTATATATATATATATATATATATATTCAATAAACATTGAATCACAAAAAGTACTTGCTCAGCCGGGACTCGAACCCGGATCCTTCACTTGCCGGGTGAGTATGTTACCACTACACCAGAGAGCCCTTACTTTTTACGATTAAATTATCGTGTAATTCGCCGTATCTGTCATATATCCGTTTAAATAACCAAACTAACATATGATCGGAAGGCCGGATACCTAGCAAACGGCGTTTATTTACATTTATTAAATTTTTATAAATGGCAATAGACAAATTTAATTTAAATAAAAATTTAATCACTATATACTCGTATTAAAGAGTATATAAAATAATAATAATTGTACCCCATAATGACATCCGATTGATCTTGTTTATAACAAAAAAACTAATCGAAATGTTAAAACTAATTAAAATAAAATGTTAGATAAAAACTACTGAATAATAATATTATTTAATTTTTAATACAAAGATGATTTATACTTATTAAAATACCTAATAACTACTATGGTAATTTTTTATGAAATCAGAAAAAATACATTATAATCAAATCTGCATCACAATAATTATTTTATCCATACAAAACCTAGCTTATTTGTAATATATTGGGATCTATCCCTAAAATACGAAATATGCCTCATCCTAATCAGAATTCCTAGTTTCAATTATTTATACTGAATTCATTTATACACAAACCTAAGAAGCCATGAAGGAACGGAATTACAACACTGGGACATTTCAAGTGTAAACATCTTAAGGCTAATACACAGTAAGCTTCAGCTGAACAAACGTCTGCAAACATTCAGCGACAATGACATGTTTAACCGGCCGACACCTTCCTTGTTTATGTCAGCGATCGATCGATAGTTACATGGAAGACTATCATTTGCAGGCCGGCTATGTACGAATAAAAAGTATGTTAATACAAGTATGGGGTATTTTATGCTATATTCCAATCTTGTATCACATTATTTTAGTTACAATTACGTGCTGTTCATATTGTCAAAAGGTTTCACCGATGGGGATGGATTGATGTTTACATAGGACATTTCCTAAATACAAATAAAAATATAAATAATAAAAGTACGAGGTTTTTTTTATGTTGTATTCAATGTTGTATAAAAATATTATTATAATTAAGTGACGTTCATTTAGCCGAACAGTTTTTATACCAACTGGGATGGATCGGTGGTTACTAGGCATTTTACCATTTCCAGGTCGTCTATGTACAAACAAAAATGTATGTGACCAGAAATATGGAGTATTTTATTCTATATTAAATTTGGTATATTAATTTGATTAGTTATAATTACGTGCTGATCATGTAACTAAAAAGTGTCACCGACTGAGATCGATCGATGGTTACATGGGAAGTTATTTTTGCAGGCCGTCCAAGTACAAATAAAAATGTACGTAACTTAAATTATGGGGTAATTTTATTCTATATTCAAATGTTATAACAAATTATTGTAGGAAAAAATTATTGAAGTTCTTTACATGTAGCTTATGGAAGACCATTTTTATGTTAGTAGCTATTATTAGAAATTAAATTAAAAGATATTTACTATAGTACTCTTTGCTTAAGTAATACAAAAATAAAGCCAGGTAATATATAGCAAGGTAATATCTTGTTGGAAACGAAATGTGCTACAGCAAAATGTGCCGAGAAGAAACATTTATTTTAACAATGACTTTGGTAAATCGTGCTTTCAACGCGCTGTAAACTCCGGAATTGTTTTCCTCTCCATATACGGTGACACGTTGAGTTATAGCCCCGAACTTGTCGCTTCTTGTGAGTTAAGTGATTGACATGGCGTGTTAGTAATCACTCGTTTAGTTAATAAACTAAGCTTTGAAAGCCTTTTGTTGTATTTTAAACTATTAAACTGCGTGGTTAGTTATAATTTTTTTACAAATATCAGTACCTAAACTATCTAATTAAAATTGTTCTTTACACTTGACACTTTATTCTATATATTTCCCAACGATATAATATATATCTAATGTAAAATAGTATTCGTAGCGGAATCGTACAGATAATCTACCCAGTTTTTCATTATTATCCACTTATATTATATATTATAAGAAGCTAGAAAAGGCAATGTATTTAAAGTTTTGTGAAATTTATTGTGTTAGAAATTAGAGTAAATATTTTTAGAAATATTAGTCCTTTGTTTTAATACTTTAACTGTATATAGGTGTGTATGTAAATATTTGTAATACCTACGCGAACAATAATAACATCAACAAGAAAATATTGTACTTATTCTTCATCAATTGAACAATGTGCCTCTGTCCAGTGACGTCAAGGAGTGTGAAATCCTAAAGAGAAAGAGTGCGAGCGAATGATAACCTTAAACAAGAAATTCTTTTCAGTTTGTTCCATGTAATAAATCTTTAGAACTGGTCGTCAATAAATAAATCCCGAAAATACGTTTAGTTACAACAAAACCTCAATAATTGATTACTACCAGTTGATGCCTATTACATTTTATGGGTTATTGGAAGCTGGAATTACGAGGGTAGTAAAAAATGTATATACCATGACTTATTTGCAATCAATTTAAATACTGTATAATAATTACGACGTAAGTATTTGTCTATGAGACTAAATTTATATAACATGTTTCTTTATAATTAAATTCAAACTATAATATTATGATCACTATATACCTATTCACACTATAATTCATTAATTCACAATAGTATTTAAGGTATTTTAAACAGTACTAATTGCATTGTTGTTTACACAATTCAATTCTTGAAATTTATCGGCAGCTCTTTGGAGAGCCTGCTTTAATCAAATACTGTTAAATGTCCATAAGTGATAAATGTCAATTATAATTTAACGCAGAGTAAACAATTAAAAATTGAATTATGCGTTTTAAAAAAGGCCGAGTTTGTGTGAAACCTAAATATGATAAAACTAAATCTAACGATAGCCTCTTTAGTTAAAATAGTATTGTTTGCAATGCTTAACAAGATTTGGGAAATTTGAAATATATATATTTTAAAATTTGGGAAGTTGTAAATACATATATTTAAAAATTCCAAAATCTTTTTAACCATTTCACATATATATATCTATACATTTGATCTAAAATCAAAAATCTTTTTTTCTATTATATTTCTTTCTGTTTAAAATCAAGGCGAAATTTATATTATAATTATTATCACATCACGTTTAAAAAGGAGGACAATTAAAGGTTTTAATAACTCTTAGTGTAAAACTTTATAAGATTCTGAAAATGTTAAAAAAACATGATGGAAAGTTTTTTAAATCTAACTTAAAACATTTTGGACACCTATATTATAACAATCGGACAGTAAATAATGTATTGAATGTGCTTTTAAAGGTTGTAAGACACGGTCAATGATGCAGTATAAATGTAAATAATGAAAAC